>NC_141906.1:13322500-13622500 GCF_057802395.1 Ceratotherium simum simum | reverse complement strand
ACAATAAACAAGGCACACAATAAATAAAATAATTATAGACTGTGATTGGAAGGAAATAAACAGGTTATAATATTAGAGAATTAGGGGAAGAGAAGAGCCCAGAATCCTAGATAACCTACAATCCATATGTATCCTTATATTCTCCCATTAGAAAAGGTAAAATAAGAGAAATCTTATGAGACTTAATGCTTGGGTAATAAAGAATTCATTAAAAGTCTGACTCTAATCCACCTTATATCCACAATTTCACAAGTGGGTAACATTTAGATAACATTACATTGTTTACAAGTACAACTCTGTCATCCAAACTGATTATATAACTTCAATCAACTTAAATTCAGCCCCTGATTTCTATAGATAAGGCTCAGTGATAAAAATTAAATTGTTGGGGGCCAGCTTGGTGACCTAGTGGTTAAGTGCGGTGTGCTCCACTTCAGTGGCCCAGGTTTGGTTCCCAGGCATGGACGTACACCACTCATCGGCAGCCATGCTGTGGCAGTGACCCACATACAAAATAGAGGAATACTGGCATAGATGTTAGCTCAGGGCAAATCTTCCTCAGAAAAAAATAAAATAAAAATAAAACTGTTTAAAAAAAATTAAATTGTTTTTAAGTACACCAGCAAAGTGAAGCTTTTTTATCCTTGTTGATAAATTCTTTAGCTGCTTTAAAATACTTTTTATATCCTTTCAATTTATAGCATGCCATTAGAAAACTATTTTTTTCTACTACACTTGGATGACCATAATAAATTACTCTAGGCAAACATTCTCCTCTCTGTACATTGATACTTTGTCAAGTGTGCTATCATTCCTTTCTCCATGTTACCGGTTTACTTTTGCTTTTGAATTTTTTTACTTTCAGAAAGACAAAATACATATTGGTGAACAAATGTATCTTTCCATAATACTATTATCACTTTGAATAAGCAAAATAGTTCAATAAAAGGTAGTTCTTAAAGGCAGTGGTCTACTTCCTGTTTATATCCCAGTTCTTTACTCTTTCTGAGTACTCCAAAATAAATACCAAATGAGATATTTAATATGGAATTTCAGCTTAAATGCTCACAAATTAACCAAAGTCAGTGTTTTATTTAAAATAAGTCACTTTTTCCATTTTTTGATTCAGCCTTAAGAAATGAAATATCGTTAATTTTAAGTGTAAAACTTGGTACGCTATGCAAATCATGTCTGTGTGTCTAAGAAAAATAACAAACTTAATGAGGAATGTTAAAAAAAATCAGAACCCATTAGTTTAAAGGTACATAGGAGCAGCCAAAGATGACAAACACACATAAAATTCAAAACATGGTGGGAAAGGGAATAGGCACTGAAACACATAAATCAGTGTTTTGAATTCTTTTTCTCTGTGGGTATAATTGTACCTTAGTTTCTTATAATGATTTATTGAGGTAAATATTCTGTATGGTTTAACAGCTACAGCTTCAAAGTGTCAGGCACAGGCTCTCCTTTATTCATGAGGCAGCTGAGTATTGGGATGTGAATTCACTTCTGTATTCTGGGACTTGGCAAAGTTTGTTTTTAAGGTCCTTATAAAGAATTCATGTTGATGCAGTCTATTCAAATGTGAAAAACACTGCGCTGTAATGAGTGAAATAGAAAACCTTTACAGTAATTCTGGAGAAAAAAGTAAATAAATTGAAATAAGCCACACAGAATTATTTTCAGCAAAGTAAAGAATGCCCCTGAGTTAATCACAACCATTTTTTCAGGTACAGGGATGCCTACAAACCCCATCACTGGATGGGCTACTAAACTGGATACTGAATCTAATATCAACATAAAAAGAAAATGATCAGAGAGATATAGAATTAAGTCTCAGTTTGTAATATTCACATAAGGAAGTCTTTTGGGTTGATTTTCAATTTGCACATGCTCTTGCTCTGGGACCATACACAATAGCAACCAGGAGTAATACAGTTGCACAGTAGATTATTAAAACTACCATGTAGCAACTTTATAGCTTGGAGGGGGAAAATGAGTAATTTACCATATATATTTCCTTTGAAAGCATCACGCCAATAGAAGTTACACACGGATATTTGAGGCACAGAGCCCTATCTCAGAACTCATTGATCTTATGCTTGTCTACGCTAAGACATTCAGCAGGAAGTTCAGAATTTTGCCAAGAAATACATGTGCCTTAGATGTATAAGCTTGGCATGAAATGGAAATTCAACCTGCCTGGTCAGTGGTCCTCTGGTGCATCCATACTCCTACCCATCTGCCAGAGTGGCTTTATGATTCCCCTCAAGATGGTTTGCCAGTTTAGGGTACAGACGCCAACTAAAAGTAAATTAGTTAAAAAAAAAAAAACCACATAGTTTAAAAATGTACCTACATTTTTTGTAATAGGATTCTCTCACTTCCAGTTAATGTAAATTAGGCTTTCAAATTTTGTTCAGTTGAGAGAGTATTTCATGTAAATTAGAAAGAGATGCCATTAATATATGGCTTTTGCCTTTTCACTAATTTTCCTTTAAAATTAAGAATTACCTAAAAATTCTGCCTACTGAAAGTTACTCATTAAATTATAAACTTTTTAGTTACCCTCATAGAACCTAACATAGTCATGCACGGGGTAGATGATTAGTAAATAAGGACTTACATCAGATAGCAACTTATTAGTTTAAAATGGCTCTGAAAAAGTTTTATCACTTGTCAGATGATATTTTTTTTCCAGAATAACTTTTTCACCCAAAAATACACTAAATAAATATACTATAAGATGTGATATTTTGATATTATGCTTTCAGGCAAAAACACTCGCTAATTTACTCAATATAACAACTTCTAGTCAGAGAATATCATCTGGAAAAATTTGCATTGTATACCATGGTTAGAGGAGCAAAAATGTTCTTTCTTGCCAGTAAAGAATGAAGAGACAGCATCTTGTACACTTCTAAAAGTGTGCTATAACCCTATATTAAGTTCATGTGAAGGCAAGATAATCATGAGCCCCTAAAAGGCTGAAAAATTGATGGGGAAAATGGTGCAGAAAGAAGAACATACCTTCCAAAGAATGAAAACCTCACACTCCTCCTCCACCAGCCACCATCCATTATCAATTCTTCTTTTCCTCCTTCCATGAGTACAATAAACCTTTATTACATTATAGTTTATGTATAATCTACATTTGTGTACTTTCAAATGTTATCTATTATTTATATAAACTTGTTTTCATTGTTACTCATGATATATTTTTCTGTCTGTGAGAGGAGTTTGGGTATCTTGCGTGGGGATGAAATATATCTTAATTTTTACTGTTAAAATTAATGGAAATATTTTTTATGTTATAGCTTTTCACTAAAAAGCAGAATTTTGAGAAACAAGTTAACATCTTTAAGCAAGGGACAGATATACTCTATTCAAAGTTTCAAAAGGCATCACAGACCTAGAGAAGAAAGGAATTAATATCAACTGAGCATCCCACGTTTGTCAGGCACTGTTCCAGGTAAAAACATGTTAGTTCATCACCCAGTTGACAACAACCATGTGACAGAAGTATTGTTATTCTCTTTTCTGAAGATGAGAAAACTGAGACTCGATGTGAAATGAAGTGTTCAAGGTCACATAGCTGTTAAGTAGCAGAGCCAGAATTCAAATCCAATGTTGCCAAATCCAATGGTCATTTCTCTGTGTTTATCTTAACTTCATTTCTCATGAGCATTCAACACAATCAACAACTCCCTCCTTCTTGAAACACTGACCTCTTGGCCTCCAAATACCATACTCTACTGCTCCTGTTTTATTCCATCCTCACTAGCCACTAGCTCTTAGCCTCCACTCTTGAATCTACCTCTTCTACCTGACTTGTAAGTTCTAGGGTTCCTCAGACTCAGGCCAAAGCCCTCTTAGACTTGTCTGTTTTCCTGGATTATTTCATCCATTCCCATGGATTTAAATACTATCCTTATGCATATGGCTCCTAGATATGTATCTCTAGCCCTGATTTATATGAATTTCAGGTCTGAAAATCTCATGTCTACTCTGTTTCTTGACATTGCCACCTAAACATCGCAAAGGCATTGTAAACTTAATGTGCCCACAGAAGAAACCAAAAAAGAAATCATGATATCTACCCACCCAAATCTGTCCATCTTCCCCCATCTGAGTAAGTAGAAATTCTGTCCATTGCTTGTTCAAGCCAGAAATCTAAGAACCATCCTTCATTCCTTCCTTGCCATCATCCCCAATATCCAATCCATCAGCAAGTCTTGTTGTTTCTACTTCTAAAATATATCTTAAATTGCTCAACGTCTCTTCATCTCCACCACTACCACCTTAACTCAGGTCCTCATTATTTCTTATCTGTACTATGCAATAGCTTCACATCTACTCTTGAACCTTCTCTAATCCATTCTCCATACTGTAATAACAGTGAGCTTCTTAAAACATCAAATCAATCATTCTTCTGCTAAAAACCCTACAATGGCTGACCACTGCACTTAGGATAAAATCAAAACTCCATTTCATGATTTACAAAACTCTGCTTATCTTTCCAGCCTCATCTAATGCCACTCTCCCCCCCCCTTTTTTTTTTTGGTGGAGAAGATTAGCCCTGAGCTAACATCTGTTGCCAATCCTCCTCTTTTTGAGGAGGAAGATTGGCCCTGGGCTAACATCCGTGCCCATCTTCCTCTACTCTACTTTATATGGGATGCCGCCACAGCATGGCTTGACAAGTGGTGTGTCAATCCGTGCTAGGGATGGAACCCGTGAACCCCAGGACGCTGAAGCAGAGCGGGCAAACTTAACCACTATGACACTGGCCGGCCCCAACTCTCTCCCCTCTTTTCACTACACTCTAATTCACACTGATCTTTCAGCACCCAGAACACACAAAGCTCTTTTCAGCGTCAAGGCTTTTTAAGATGCTGTTCCCTCTACCTAAAACACTTCCCCATTAATTACCTAGCTAGTTCCTTCTCATACTGAGTCACTACCTCAAAGAGACAGTCCCAAACCACACTGTCAAGAGTCCTTTGTTTGTTTCCTTGTGGCACTTATTATATTTTGTAATTGTTTTATGTATTTGTCTTTTTGTTGTCTACCAAAATAGAACATAAGCACCATAAAGGTAGAGACAATTAGTTAACTTATTTATATTGTTAATTAGTATTTCCAGTGCCTGCCCCAATACAGCTCTCAATAAATACTTGCTGAATGAATGAAAACCAGATGAGTCTGATTCTAAAAACAATGTTCTTTCCACTATATCATGCTGCCACCTTAAAGGATCTTACAAATCATCTAGTCCAAACCTCTCATTTTACAAATGTAAAACTGAGATCCAGAAAGACAAGTGATTTGCCCAAGGACACACAGTAATAAGTGACAGAACCACAATGACTCCAGGCTTTCTGACTTCTGATTCAGACTTTTTGTTACATACCACATTGCCTTATGCTGATAGCCCCACCCAAAAATACGCCTAAGTTTTCCGCAAAGTGGCCAAAGATACCAGTAAACAATTTGCAACCATTTACTACCTCAGATAATATAAGAAAAGAAAAAATATATATAACAGTAGTACACAAAGCAATTGGTTGTCAAAATCTTTTAAAAATTGTTTTTGTTTTTAAAAGAAAAACTTAAAAATAGAGGCAAATGGTTCTCTATTTTATATTACGTGAATCATTTACTTCACAATATATAGATAAAAATTTATTTCATATGGATAATACATTTAGAATAAACTTACTTAGGGAAATCATACTTTACTTCTAAAAATTTACTTTAAGTTTTCCCAATAGCTGGTAACTCTCTAAAATTCATACAAAATATAAAATTCATGTAATTTTGAAACTAAACAAGAAACTAAGCAAAATATCTGCAGTTAATAATAACCACAGATAAAAGAAGAAACAATCAAACCCAGGAATCCTATATTATCTACTTGGAGAATCTAATCACTGGTCTGCAAAGTTTTTAGCATGTGTCTTATTTACTCAGTTCATGAATCAATGCAGTCTACATTGTCACAACTACATTGTCACAACTCCAGCTCCTTCTACTTCTCCAGAACCCAAATCAAATAGCTACTAAACTGTCTCAAGCTACTACCGTCACCTGGTGACTAATGGAGGAATCTTTGATCCAACTTTTCTTTGCGGACAACTTTTTACTTCCTTATTAAGCACATGGTATCCACACTCACTATTCTGTCTACTTGTGTTTAGATATTTAAATTTCCATAATAAAAAGTTAGAAAATTTAACCTGTCATTAACCATTTAGTCCTTAAAAACAGATATGTCTCCATCTACCACCTTCCTCATCTCCTCAAGAACTCTACATAACTTTCAGAAATATTAAAAATAAAATACGAATTCTTTTCTTTTACTTTTAGCATTACAACAGTATTTATTACTGCAAATGATAAATATTTCAGCTATATTATAGTTCAAATAGATTTATGTAGGCTATCCTAGTGAACGAGACATTATTTACAGCATGCTACAGAAAAAAAAAATCTGCTTCTACAGAATTTTGCTTGGTTTCCAACTTCCCTAAAGTTACTATGCTAAACTTTCAAAGTTTGTCTTAGTCCATACAGGCTGCTATAACAAAAACACCATAATCTTGGTGGCTTAAACAACAAATATTTATTTCTTACAGTTCTGAATGCTGGGAAGTCCACGATCAAGGCGATGGCAGACTTGCCATCGGGTGAGAATCCACTTCCTAGTCCTGAGATGGCTGTCTTTTCAGTGTGTCCTCAAAGGGCAGTAATCCCATACATGAGGGTTCTGCCCTCATGACCTAATCATCTCCCCAAGGCCCCACCTCCATATACCATTACACTAGGGATTAGGTTTCAACATATGAATTTGGGAGGACATAAAGATTCAGTCTACAGCAAAGTTCTTTTCATGTAATCAGTCATGTTTATTGTTTTTCCCTCATAAAGATTTTACAATTATTATAAATACCTTTGTTATTTACCTACCAGTTGTTCTGAATGTTGTGTCTTTTAATTTTCATTGGATCTTTTTAGTCCACCAGATGTGTCTCTTGCTGCTGCCAATTAGTATGCAAATTACCTCAGAATATAATGGACATCTATAGATTTCAAGGCTCTGATTTAAAAGTTGTCATTTAGAATCTGGCAAAACAGTCCTGTTGGAAAAGTTTCAAAAGATGAATTTTAGTAGTAGAGCTCGGAGCTCCTTCTCACCCACTTTAGGAACACAAAATCCTGCATCTCAAACATACTAACAACCCACTATTAGTACGCATTACAGTGGAATACTGCTAAAAGCATGAGTAAATCATGTCCACTATGTACAACATGGAACACTCTCCCATTCTATCATGAAAAGCTCCAAACCTGTGCTGTCCAATAGTGTAGCCAATAGCAACCTGTGGCTTACTGAGCACTGGAAATGTGACTAGCCTTAATTGATATGTGCTGTAGTATAAAATACACACTTGATTTTTGAAGACTTAGTATAAATAAGTTATGTTAAATATCTCAGTAATTTTTATATTGATTACATGTTGAAATGATACTATTTTGGATCGATTCGGTTACATAAAATACATTATTAACATTAATTTCACCTGTTTCTTTTTACTTTTTTTAGTGTAACTAGTATAAAATTTTAAATTACATACATGACTCACATTTGTGACTCACATTATATTTCTATAGGACAGCACTGGCCCCACTGTAATAAATAAAGTTCTACTGCACCTAAACAGTTTATTCCTCCTCCTCTTACAAAAAACGAAATCCTCCTCATGATGATAATGAAGATGATGATAATAATGATGATGATAATATCTTAAATTTTACAAAGTACTTTAAAATATATGTCCTCATTTGATTCTCTTGATCTACTTTGATTTAGTACATCTCTCCACATCAACGCAAACCATCATCATCTAGGATCCTTGGATTTCTGTAATGCTTTGGTTGGGGAAAATCTATTTTCCAGAATTGAATTAAAAATAGAACAAAAATATCAGGACACTAGTAGATAAAGCCTTTGAGGACATCCATATTTCTATAGTTAAGTTAGTTATTGGCATTTGTTTTCCCCCAAAGAAAGAACTTTTGATTAATGTGTTGTGGTAGATAGCCCATAGAAGCAAGGTCCTTAAATGAAAATGCATACTTTAAATGAGAGTAGCAAGGGAAAAAAAGGAGAAGGAGAGACAGAAACATCATAGGAATAGATAATAAATACTAATCTCCTCTCTGCTCAAAGCAGAAGTACTATGTATTCAAGAACATTGTAACAGCTAAAGGAGTTTATTACTAGAACACTGCTTAGCCAAGGGAGTAAAAAAGAAAATGAAAACAACAGTTCAATGATTTTGAAGTTTTACTTTTTCCCAACCACCCTAAGTTCTCTGAGATAACACAAATTAGCAAAAATCCATTGCTTTGCCCTGTATCAAATGATAGGTAGTGAGAAATTCCAGAGTCCTAATCACCAAAGAGTAGCGTTATGACATTTTCAGAAATAGGCATTAGTAAGCTTAATCAGTATCCATTTACCATTTTTCTCCTGGGCAAGTTCAAATGCTTCATATTAGAGATCATTTATTCCAACAATCATAAAGGAATTGTTACAATTCTGCGGTCTGAGCAACTGGGAGTATAAATTGGCACAGGGACTTCGGAAAAACTTTGGCATTATTTTCTGCTTCTAAGAATATACTCAACAGTAAATGCATGCACATTTATATCAAAAACATATACAAAAATGTTATAGCAGCATTATTGATAATAGCCAAGAACTGGAAACAACCCATACAACCATCAACAGGTAAATTCATGTGTTAAATGAGATTAACAGGAAAAAAAAGGAGAAAGGACAGAAACATCATAGGAATAGATAATAAATACTAATCTCCTCTCTTCTTAAAGCAGAAGTGCTATGTATCCATTTAAGGACCTTGCTTCTACGGGCTATATACCACAACACATCAATGGAACACTATACAGAAATAAAATGAACCAACCACTATTACATAATGACAGTAATGATTCTCACAAATATAACACTGTGTAAAAGAAGTTAGATATAAAAGAATATATACTGTATGGTTCTTTTTAAATGAAGCTAAAAAACAGGGAAAATTAATATATGTTCTTAGAAGTCAAGATAGCTGTCTTTGGGGAGGAAGAGAAGGTAGTAACTGGGAGGGAAGAAAGAATTAAGAGACACTGAAAATGTTTTATTTCTTGACCTGGGTAGTGTTTCGTAGATACATTAATCTTATGACAACTGAACTGTACACTTAACGATTTGTGTAAAAAAACTGTGTAAAAAAACTTGTGTAAAAAAAATTTGCACTTTTCTGTATATCTATTATACTTCCATAAAAAGCATTTATTAAAAAAATTAATTTCTGTGGTCATACTAAAATTTTGTTTTATATTACTAATTAAATTAAGACATTTGAAACTTAGGTATATTTTTGTTAAATTGAGATTTGTTTCTAAAAGACGATTTTAGAGCCAGCCCTGATGGCCTAGTGGTTAAGGTTCGGCACGCTCTGCTTCGGTGGCCTGGATTCGGTTCCCTGACTTGTCTGTCAGTAGCCATGCTGTGGTAGTGGCTCACACAGAAGAACTAGAGGGACCTACAACTAGAACATACAACTATGTACTGGGGCTTTGGGGAGGAAAAAGAAAAAAGAGAGGAAGATTGGCAACAGATGTTAGCTCAGTGCTAATCTCTCCCAGCAAAAAAAAATAAGAACTTAAAAAAGTAATTAAATAAAGAGGATTTTATCCTTAACATTACTTTCATATTCTTTAAATTCACAGAATTACAGAGGTTTAAGGATAGAAGAAACAGAATAAACTAATTTGGCTCTGAGAGAGGTTAGGTGACTTGGCTATGATTAAATTAATAGCAGTGATGGGAATAAAACTCAGAACTTCCATGTTGCATTGTAGGACTTTTAAAGTTTTTAACTTAAGTGGAGTTAGACTCCATTAGAGAGACTTGGATTCCCTCTACAGTCTTGATGGTTTATAACGCTAAAAGGACAAAAATTATAAGTCACTGAATGTCAGTCATTCATTCTTCCATTTAAGTTATAATAAAATAATGAATAAATCATAAAACAAGTGAGGAAAGTCATACTTGGCCTTTTGGTGAGGAACTTTACAAGAAGTGGCAACCCATGTACTTTGAACATTTTTTCAAAACTTACTCTTTATGAAGACAGTTACAGAATTTTTGTGTTCAACCAAATACTGTATTAAAAACAGAATAGTCTTGGGGCCAGCCAAGTGGTATAGCGGTTAAGTGTGCACGCTTCGCTGCAGCGGCCTGGGGTTCGGATCCTGGGTGTGCACCAACGCACCACTTGTCAAGCCATGCTGTGGCGGCATCCCATATAAAATGGAGGAAGATGGGCACGGATGTTAGCCCAGGGCCAGTCTCCCTCAGCAAAAAGAGGAGGACTGACGACAGATGTTAGCTCAGTGCTAACCTTCCTCACAAAAAAAACCCCACAGAATAGTCTCAATACATATCACCTCTTTCTCTTTCACGTTTTGTAACCTGTTAGTAGACAAGTTTAGGAGCAACAAATCAGGAGCTGTTGATTCCTGCTGGAAATGCACCTACATTTGAGCTACTAGCAATTCTCAAGATCCAAGGATATAACCACTTATTCTCTTTGTTTCCTTCAGACTTTCAAATATGGCAATTCTTCCTCTTTGTTCTTTTTTTTTTTAAGAAGAAGCTGTTCTTCTGGCTCAGAAATTTAAAATAAGCTATGGCAACATCCCTTATGTCTGGTCTTTTCCTGTTTAATTTTTTTTTTATAACTATTTTGTTTTGAGGGAGAGGGAGGAAGGCGAGTTCTAAGAAAAGCTTTCATAACGGGTTCAAAAGTATAAAAGCCATTTCAAGCTCCAGACATTTGTAGCCTTCATTTCTTTAGTCCTTGAAAGGGCTTTTTAAATGTTAACAGCTAGGACAGGACTGCTTTCCTATCCTGATACTCCACGTTCATTTCCTTTGAAGTCTTGGGTTCTTCCCCACCCTCAATCTCCCAATAACCTCCATGCCAGCTTCTTTTTCAAAACAAAACAAACAAAAACAAAAAATGAGAGAGAGAGAAAGATTTCATTCATTACAATGTGCAGGCAGACTTCTAAGATCCCATACAGAGTGGCCACCCCTTGTAATTTAGAGTATTAAAACATTTTTCCTATAATTTCTTCCATATTTGGTGATTTCATGCACCTATTTAATATGCTTTCATTTTTTAAATAATGACATGTCACCTGCAAAGTTATTAGAGCTAAAGTAGCTAACAAGATTTGTTAGCCCCCTCTCCTTAGAAACGCTGAAATACAATCTTCAAAAACTAAATGTCAAAAAGGTGCTCATTTATATACTCAAGTTAAAAAAGAAAGAAGGCTTAAATCAATATAGGACGCAGTATTTCATTCTATTTTATCCATTTATTCTATTTTAGAAAAAAATTACCCAAATACAAAAAATAAGTCTGAAACACTGTATTCCAAAGTCTTAACAGGAATTATTATTTCTGGGTGTGAATTCATAAATGCTTTTATCTTTTAATTTTCTTCTTGCTTATGAATATATTTTAATTCATCTTAAGTGTACATGCATTGTTTGTGACAAGGGAAAATGTTACTCAGTTTAAAAAATAAGTGCTGTTTATTACTTTTCAGCACAACATATGAGCACTTCTTAAAAATTAATACATATATTTACATTTAACTATTTATTGGTGTATTATATAAATAGATAAAAATTCTAAAGTATAATTTCCAAAATGGTAAAATCATGACTCTCATATAGATATAAAAAAAATGAGTCAAAATGTTGTGCCAGAGATTTTATTTAACTTGTTAATTAATGAGGAAACCAGTAAGAAGTGAAAAACAATTCATAATAGAATTTGACGTATGGACATCTATATTTTCTACTGGACAAAATCTATTTGCATTGCCAAGAATAGGAATCATTCGCATTGTTATGGGCAGAAAACATTTGCACTGTTTTCAGTTTTCTACAATTTAACTTATCCCTACAGAGTTGTAAAATAGCCTAGTTGATCAAAGATGATCAAAAGTGCACACTCATTTAGAATCAGATGAACCCTAGAGGGTCCCTAGACATTCAGCATTCCCTTGAAAGGAAACCCAGTAATCACTTTTGTCCATTTCCAAGTCTTTGACAAATTTTCCTGATGTATTTTACTAACCAGCAAACTAAACTAAAACTATTACAATTAAAATATAAATTCCTTGAAGGCAGAAAACATAGTGTCTATTTCTATGTATCTCCTACAAATGTTTAGTAAAGTGTTCTGGAACTTAATGTGTATGTAATCAAGGTATATCACAAAATATGTACAAACTTTAGTTTAGAGGTAGTACAAACTTTAGAAACTTCAGACTAGTTTAAGTGAGGCAATACCAGTAAATTATAAAACAGTGAAATACCGATATATGTAATAGGAAAAACTGTATAAAGAAATTGAGTAATTTATATGTATGCAATATAAAATCACAATCAGAAACACAAATGTCCATAAAGAAGCAAGTTGTCAAACAAAGCATGATCAACTCTGAGTTTTCCACCAGTAAGTTTTCTAAAGTTGAGAAAAAATTCAGATCCTGGGTTCAGATCCTGGGCGCACACTGACACACAGCTTGTCAAACCATGCTGTGGTAGCGTCCTATATAAAGTAGAGGAAGATGGGCACAGATGTTACCTCAGGGCTAATCTTCCTCACAAAAAAAAAAAAGAATTTTACTGGACTCAGTAATGAATGAATTGATTAATTACTAGACATAAGCACACTGAGGGAGTCCTGGATTTTTTAGATTATTGTCTAGAAAGAGAGTAATTCTTTCATGGAACTAAGCATCTCAAATTTGCAAGAAGTTGATTATTCGCAAGTTGTCACTCAATAAACATCATTTATACCATGTATGAATTGACTCTACATGGAGCAGCATAACATAGGGATTAAGAACATAAACACTAGAGCCAGACTAGGTCATCAACTCCACTATTTTTAGATATGTGATCTTGAGCAAGTTACTAACCTTTATATGCCTCAATACCTGTGCGAAGATTATATAAATGAACATATGTAAAACTCTTCTTCTTAAGGAAGAAACTGGGCAGAAAGTAAGCATTACCAACATGTTTGTCAAATCAGTGGTTCTAAAAATGTGGTCCTCAGACCAACAGCAGTATCTGTTATATGCCTCAATTTCCTCATCTGTAAAACGAGATAATAGGAAATACCTGTGCGAAGATTATATAAATGAACATATGTAAAACTTTTCTTCTTAAGGAAGAAACTGGGCAGAAAGTAAGCATTACCAACATGTTTGTCAAATCAGTGGTTCTAAAAATGTGGTCCTCAGACCAACAGCAGTATCTGGAAACTTGTTACAAATGTAAATTTTCTGACCCATCACAGTCCTATTAAATCAGAAACTTTGGGGTAGCTTTCAATATAAGCTTTCGCAAAGAGTCTTTCAGGTGATTCTGACGTGCACTAAAGTTTGAGAACCACTGGTGCACATTATAAGATTTTATCTCTTTCTCTCTGGACTTACATAAAGCCATCAGCATATATACCCATCAGTATATCTGGTGTTGTGCACGCTTCATCTTTTGTCTCGAAACTACTCAAAGACTTGGTTTCAAAACTGAAGGTAGAGAGGGCGGAGTCAAGATGGCGGCGTAGGCAGACTCTGAACTCACCTCCTCCCGTGGACACAGCCAATTTACAACTACTCGTGGAAAAATTACCCCTGAGACAGAACTGAAAACTGGATAAGAGGAACTCCTGCAACAACGGACAATCCTAACTGAGGTAGAAGAGGCAGAGACCCCCTTCCGGAGAGGAAAAATGCCGCCGTCACAAGCCGCCAGCTTCACGGCCGCCGGGAGCAGCTCACAGGTACGCACCCTCCCTGGAGGCGCCAGGTCCTGAGCCGGGGAGCGCCTCCGCTGTGGGCATTTTGTGGACCCAGCACAATCGACACCAGCGGCATAATATCTGACTTTGCCTGCTACTAAAGCATTGGGGAGCACCCCCAGAAAACCCGGTTCACAGAGAAACTAAAACTGGCTCTTAAAGGGCCCGCGCACAAACTCACCCGTTCCAGAAAGCATCCTAAAATCACCAGAAAGAAAGGTGCACAGTGCTTTGGTGACAAGAGAATCACCTAATAGGCCCTGAGTGCATTAGTGAGGGGTGAGACCTCTCCAGGGACTGGGACATTGGCGGCGGCCATTGTTGTGGCCTGGTGTGAGCATGCTGACACAGACGCCATTGGAGTTCTCCCTGAGGCCTGCTAGCCCAGGGTCTGCTCCACCCACTAGAGCACCGATTTAATCCAGCTCAGCCAGGGCAGGGAGCCCACCCTAGAGACTGGCCCCACCCAACAACAAGCCCTCAGGCAACGTGTGGGCCTGCATAGATTGGTGACTGGATTCTCTGCAGCCTGGCAACTGAGCCGACTTGAGTGGGCAGGGTGTGCACAAGGAGCGGGTGGAGAGTGTGGGGCTGTGGCGGAGTGTGTGGGGCTCCCGCCGTGGTGAGACTGGGTCCGCTTGGGGAGGTCGGGGCGCTCACACGGGGCAGGACTGTGTTGACTGTGTGTGTGGACCTGTGGGCAACAGGGCTTGTCAGCTGCAGAAGACTTGTGCTTCTCAAAGACCCATATAGGAGGTTTGCCCCACCTTCCAAAGCCTGAAACAATTGGGTGCTCCTGTGCCTGAGGCCAGCCCCACCCAGCTGCAATCCTCAGAGAGCTGACAAGAGACCTAATAGGCTAGAGGCTTACAGCAATTGTAAGGCCCTGAGCCTAACAACCTGCCACGCTGGGGGCCTACTCACTTAAAAGAAATACTGCAACACAAATGTGGTATTAGAACTTACAGCCAACTGTGCTGGGGCTCCCCACACTTGATAAAGAGACTGAAGGGCCCACAACAACTACAAGCAGCTGAGCATAACAACAGCTGGCCAGGAGCATAACTCAGCCTCCCTGGGCGCCTATAGGGAGAGCTAACAGGCCACAATAGAAGGACACATGTAGCCCACATAGGGGCCACCCCTGGAACATTGAGAACTGAGGGAAGCACACTGGAAGCCTCCTAAGGCATCACTTACATAAGGTCACCTATCCAAGAGCAGGAGACGTAGCTGACCTACCTAATACATAGACACAAGCACAGGGAAAGAGGCAAAATGAGGAGGCAAAAGAATACATTCCAAGAAAGGGAACAGGACAAAACCCCAGAAAAGGAACTAAGGGAAACAGAAATGAGCAACCTACCTGACAGAGAGTTCAAACTAAGAGTGTTAAGGATGCTCACTGATCTGGGGAGAAGAATAGATGAACTCAGTGAGAATGTCAATAAAGAAATGGAAGATATAAAAAAGAACCAATCAGAAATGACGAATACAATACTGGAAATGAAAAATTCATTAGAGGGACTCAAAAGCAGAGTAGAGGATACAGAAGAACGGATCTGTGAGCTGGACGAAAGACTAGAAGAAATTACCCAAGGTGAACAGGTAAAAGAGAAAAGAATTAAAAAGAGTGAAGACAGTCTAAGGGACCTCTGGGACAACATCAAGCGCACTAACATCCGTGTTCTAGGTGTCCCGGAAGGAGAAGAGCGAGACAAAGGGGCAGAGAATCTATTTCAAGAAATAATAGATGAAAACTTCCCTAACCTAAGGAAGGAAACAGACATCCAGGTACAGGAAGCACAGAGAGCCCCAAACAAGATAAACCCAAAGAGGCCCACACCAAGACACATCATAATCAAAATGTCCAGAATTAAAGAGAGAATCCTAAAAGCCGCAAGAGAATGTCAAGTTACGTACAAAGGAAACCCCATAAGGCTATCAGCTAACTTCTCAGCAGAAACCTTACAGGCTAGAAGAGAATGGCATGATATATTTAAAGTGCTAAAAGGAAAAAACTTACAGCCAAGGATACTCTACCCAGCAAGGTTATCATTCAAAATGGAAGCAGAGATCAAAATTTTCCCAGACAAGCAAAAATTAAAGGAGTTTGTCACCAAGAAACCAGTGCTACAAGAAATGTTAAAGGGACTGATTTAAGGGGAAAAGAGAAGGCCAAAAATAGGAAAAATTATCTATTTCCATGATTAGAACGTAATGGATACAAATACACAAAAAAGAGGTTAGATATGATATCAAAAACATAAAAGGAGGGAGGAGGGGAGTTAAAGAGTACAGCTTTCAGACAGAGGTCAAACTAAAGTGACCATCAATTCTGTATAGAAGAAGTAAGGAACAGAGAAGGACTACTAAAACACTGAGAAAAAAAAAAAAAGTTACAAAATGGCAGTAAGTACATACTTATCAATAGCTACTTTAAACGTCAATGGACTAAATGCTCCAATTAAAAGGCATAGGGTGGCTGACTGGATAAAAAAACAAGACCCATATATATGCTGCATACAAGAGACACACTTCAGACCTAAAGATACTCACAAACTGAAAGTGAAGGGATGGAAAAAGATACTCCACGCAAACGGCAATGAAAAGAAAGCTGGGGTAGCAGTACTCATATCAGACAAAATAGACTTTAAAACAAAAACTGTAAAAAGAGACAAAGAAGGGCATTACATAATCATCAAGGGAACAATCCAACAAGAGGATATAACACTTGTAAATATCTACGCACCCAATGTAGCTGCACCTAAATATATAAAGCAATTATTAACAGACATAAAAACAGAAATAGACAGTAACACAATAATAGTTGGGGACTTTAACACTCTACTTACACCAACGGATAGATCATCCAAACAGAAGATCAATAAGGAAACATTGGCCTTAAACGACACACTAGAACAGATGGACCTAGTAGATATATACAGAGCATTCCATCCAAAAACCGAAGAATACACGTTCTTTTCAAATGCACATGGAACATTCTCCAGGATTGATCACATATTAGGCCACAAAACAAGTCTCCATAAAGTTAAGAAGATTGAAATAATACCAAGCATCTTTTCTGACCACAACGGTATGAAACTAGAAATCAACTATAGGAAGAAAATCAGAAAAGCCACAAATACATGGAGATTAAACAAAATGCTACTGAACAACGACTGGGTCAATGAAGAAATCCAAGAAGAAATCAAAAAATACCTGGAGACAAATGAAAATGAAAATATGACATGCCAGAATTTATGGGATACAGCAAAAGCGGTTCTAAGAGGGAAGTTTATAGCGATACAGGCCTATCTCAACAAACAAGAAAAATCTCAAATAAACAATCTAACAATGCACCTAAAGGAACTGGAAAAAGAAGAACAAACAAAGCCCAAAATCAGTAGAAGAAGGGAAATAATAAAAATCAGAGCAGAAATAAATGAAATAGGGCCGGCCCTGTGGCTTGGTGGTTAAGTGCGCGCGCTGCAATGCTGGTGGCCCGGGTTCGGATCCCGGGTGCGCATTGGGGCACCACTTCTCCGTCCATCCTGAGGCCAAGTCCCACATACAGCAACTAGAAGGATGTGCAGCTATGACATACAACTATCTACTGGGGCTTTGGGGGGAAAAATTAAATAAATAAAATCTTTAGGGCCGGCCCCGTGGCTTGGCGGTTAAGTGCGCGCGCTCCGCTGCTGGCGGCCCGGGTTCGGATCCCGGGCGCGCACCGACGAACTGCTTCTCCGGCCGTGCTGAGGCCGAGTCCCACATACAGCAACTAGAAGGCTGTGCAACTATGACATACAACTATCTACTGGGGCTTTGGGGGAAAAAATGAATAAATAAAATTAAAAAACATAAATAAAAAAAAAAAATCTTTAAAAAAAAAAAAAAGAAATAAATGAAATAGAGACCAAAAAAACAATAGAAAAAATTAATAAAACCAAGAGCTGGTTCTTTGAAAAGATCAACAAAATAGACAAACCTTTAGCTAGACTCACCAAGAAAAAAAGAGAGAAGGCACAAATAAGTAAAATCAGAAATGAAAGAGGAGAGGTTACAACAGACACCTCAGAAATACAGAAGATTATAAGAGAATACTATGAAAAGCTATATGCCAACCAATTCGACAATCTGGAAGAAATGGATAAATTCTTAGAATCATACAACCTTCCAAAACTGGATCAAGAAGAAGTAGAGAATTTGAATAGACCAATCACCAGTAAGAAGATCGAAACAGTAATCAAAAACCTCCCCAAAAATAAAAGTCCAGGACCAGACGGCTTCCCTGGTGAATTCTACCAAACATTCAAAGAAGACTTAATACCTATCCTTCTCAAACTCTTCCAAAAAATTGAGGAGACTCCCTAACTCATTCTACGAAGCTGACATTACCCTGATACCAAAACCAGACAAGGACAACACAAAAAAAGAAAATTACAGGCCCATATCACTGATGAACATCGATGCAAAAATCCTCAACAAAATACTAGCAAATCGCATACAACAATACGTTAAAAAGGTTATACACCATGATCAAGTGGGATTTATTCCAGGTATGCAGGGATGGTTTAACATTCGCAAATCAATCAACGTGATACACCACATTAATAAAATGAAGAACAAAAATCACATGATCATCTCAATAGATGCAGAGAAAGCATTTGACAAGATACAGCATCCATTTATGATAAAAACTCTGAATAAAATGGGTATAGAAGGAAAGTACCTCAACATAATAAAGACCATATATGAGAAACCCACAGCTAATATCATCCTCAATGGTGAAAAACTGAAAGCTATCCCTCTAAGAACAGGAACCAGACAAGGATGCCCACTGTCACCACTCCTATTTAACATAGTACTGGAAGTCCTAGCCAGAGCAATCAGGCAAGAGAAAGAAATAAAAGGGATCCAAATTGGAAAGGAAGAAGTGAAATTGTCACTATTTGCAGATGACATGATTTTATATATAGAAAACCCTAAAGAATCCACCAGAAAACTTTTAGAAGTAATAAACGAATATGGTAAAGTTGCAGGATACAAAATCAACATACAAAAATCAGTTGCATTTCTGTACACTAACAACGAAGTAGCAGAAAGAGAAATTCAGAATACCATCCCATTTACAATTGCAACAAAAAGAATAAAATACCTAGGAATAAACTTAACCAAAGAGGTGAAAGAGCTGTACATGGAAAACTATAAAACATTTCTGAAAGAAATTGAAGAAGACACAAAGAAATGGAAAGATATTCCGTGCTCTTGGATTGGAAGAATTAACATAGTTAAGATGTCCATACTTCCTAAAGCCATCTATAGATTCAATGCAATCCCTATCAAAGTTCCAACAACATTTTTCACAGAAATAGAACAAAGAATCCTAAAATTTATATGGAACAACAAAAGACCCCGAATAGCTAAAGGAATCCTGAGAAAAAAGAACAAAGCTGGAGGTATCACATTCCCTGATTTCAAAATATACTACAAAGCTATAGTAACCAAAACAGCATGGTACTGGCACAAAAACAGACACACAGATCAATGGAATAGAATCGAAAGCCCAGAAATAAACCCACACATCTATGGACAGCTAATCTTTGACAAAGGAGCCAAGAACATACAATGGGGAAAAGAAAGTCTCTTCAACAAATGGTGTTGGGAAAACTGGATAGCCACATGCAAAAAAATGAAAGTAGACCCTTACCTTACCCATGCACAAAAATTAACTCCAAATGGATTAAAGACTTGAATGTAAGACCTGAAACTATGAAACTTCTAGAAGAAAACATAGGCAGTACGCTCTTCGACATCGGTCTTACCAACATCTTTTCAAACACCACATCTGACTGGGCAACAGAAACAACAGAAAAAATAAACAAATGGGACTACATCAAACTAAAAAGCTTCTGCACAGCAAAGGAAACCATCAACAAAACGAAAAGACAACCTAACAATTGGGAGAAGATATTTGCAAACCATACATCTGATAAGGGCTTAATCTCCAAAATATATAAAGAACTCATGCATCTCAACAACAAAAAAACTACCAACCCAATTAAAAAATGGGCAAAAGACCTGAACAGACATTTCTCCAAAGAAGATATACAGATGGCCAACAGACACATGAAAAGATGTTCAAAATCACTAACTATCAGGGAAATGCAAATCAAAACTACAATGAGATATCACCTCACGCCTGTCAGAATGGCTATAATTAACAAGACAGGAAACAACACGTGTTGGAGAGGATGTGGAGAGAAGGGAACTCTCATACACTGCTAGTGGGAGTGCAAACTGGTGTAGCCACTATGGAAAACAGTATGGAGATTCCTCAAAAAATCAACGATAGAACTACCATATGATCCAGCTATTCCACTGTTGGGTATTTATCCAAAGAACTTGAAAACACCAATTTGCAAAGGTACATGCACCCCTGTGTTCATTGCAGCGTTATTCACAATAGCCAAGACTTGGAAGCAACCTAAGTGCCCATCAAGGGACGAATGGATAAAGAAGATGTGGTATATATACACAATGGAATACTACTCAGCCATAAGAAACGATGAAATCCAGGCATTTGTGACACCATGGATGGACATTGAGGGTATAATGCAAAGTGAAATAAGTCAGAGGGAGAAGGTCAAATACCGTATGATTTCCTTCATTAAGTAGTAGATAATAACAACAATAAACAAACACATAGGGACAGAGATTGGATTGGTGGTTACCAGAGGGGAAGGGGGGAGGGAGGAGGGTGAAAGGGATAATTCGGTACATGTGTGGTGATGGGTTGTAATTAGTATTTTGGTGGTGAACATGATGTAGTCCATGCAGAAATTGAAGTACAATGATGTCCACCTGAAATTTTTACAATGTTATAAACCAATGTTACTGCAATAAACAAAAAATATATTAAAAAAAAAAAACTGAAGGTAATCTCACACCCACTAGGATAGTTATAATCAAGATGACAGATAATAACAAGTGTTGGCCGGATGTGGATAAATTGGACCCTTCATACATTGCTGGTGAAAATGTAGAATGGTGCAGCCATTTCAGAAAACAGTCTGACGGTTCCTCAAAAAGTAAACCACAGAGTAAGCACATGACCAGCAATTCCACTCCTAGACATATACCCACAAGAACTGAAAACATGTTCACACAAAACCTTGTACACAAATGTTCACAACAGCATTATTCACAATAGTCAAAAAGTGGAAATAATCCAAATGCCCATGAAGTGAGGAATGGATTAACGAAATATGGTATATCCACACAGTGGAATCTCATTCAGCCATAAAAGGGAATAAAGTACTGATACATGCTACAACATGGATGAATCTTGAAAATATCATGCTAAGTGAAAGAAACCAGTCGCAAAAGACCACATATTGTATGATTCATTTATATGAAGTAGCTAGAATAGGCAAATCTATAGAGAGAGAAAGTAGATGAGTGCTTGCCTAGAGCTGGGGGCAATGGAGGAAAATAGGGAGTGACTGCTCATGGATACAGAGTTTCTTTAGGGGGTGATAAAATTGTGGTGATGGTTGCACAACTCTGTGACTATATTAAAAAACATTTAATTGGGCACTTAAAATAGTTGAATTATGTAGTATGTGAACTATACCTCAATAAACCTATTATTTAAAAAGCCTAAAGGCATGTGCCAAAATATTATTGATGGAAAATATTTGTCATATAAAATTTGATGCAATAACAAAAATCTGTACCTAAACCCTAAATTATATTATCCTGGAAATGAGGGAGGGAAGAACAGGGCAAAAGTAAAGCTGCTCAATTCTTCATACATATAGGGAGTCATGAGACACTGAGATATTGTTTTAATTTTGATTCGAGTAAAAACTAAAATATAACCATTGATAGTATTAAAAACAAAATGTATATCCTCAAAATCACTAGAAAAAAGAAACTGGAAGGAATTACACTTAGATATTAACTGAGGTTACCTCAAAACTATGGCACTATGAGTGATTTTTATTTCCTCATTATACTTTCCACATTTTCTACAATGGGTTTGTTTTATCTTTGTGTGACTCTGATTTTTTTAAATCCAATTTTATTTTCTTATATATTCATTTATGGTTAATTTTTAAATAGGTTAATATATTCAGATAATTTAAAAATCAAAAGATACAAAAAGTATAGTGAAAAGTCTTCCTGCTACCAGTGTACCTCAGCGCCCTCAGTGTATCTCAGCCACCACCACCACAAGCATGTAGTCTACAAATACTCTCAGTTTCCTGGGTATTTTTGTGGAAATATTTTATGCATATATATTGATTCTTCTGTCTTTTTAATACAAATACAGTTTAATATATACACTGTTCTCCACTTTGATTGTTTCATTCAACAATATATCTTGGAGACTGTCCCACATCAGTACCTGCAGAGCTTCCTCTTTCTGTTTAATGGCTACATGGTAGTCCACTCTATGGATTCACCATAATTTATTTAGCCAGCCTCATACTGACATAATACTTTTATGATTGGCAAGAACAAGAAAGTAATTTTGGAGAAAAAACTAGAATGTTCTCATTCAAATTTTCCTTAAAAAAAAAAAAAGGATATTAACCATTGATTTAAACTCATAAGTTCTCTTGGACAACAACTATTAGAATATTGCTGCTTTATGTATATATAGATCTTACGACCAGATTAGAAGATATGCATCAACAATTTTATTGAAGCAATTTTATAAGTAAATACATTTACATCTCCGTTTTCATTTTTTATTCTTTTAAGTTTCTAGGTATGTGCAAAACAATCAAACCAATATTTATGTCACCACATTTTAAATCACAGTAGCATTGTGACAAATCTGCAAGTCCAAAGGACAGATGAGAATTCATCTCCTCATCATCAACCATCATCAACCACAAACATTTATTTTTTTTATACCTTGTCTTCAGGATTCTATGTTAGGCCCTACAGTTCCCTTTATATTATGCTTTTAAAATCAGCTTCAAGATAAGTTTCATCTCTCAGTCTCTCTCAGTTGAACAATGCGTTCTTCAAATATTTTCCCTTGGCTTCAACGGCACTTAACTCTCCTTGCTCTACTTCTACATCTATCTGTTAATCTCAGGCTCTTTTTCTTTAGTCTACCCTTAAATGTTCTTTTTTTTTTCCTTTTCCAAGTACCTCTCTTCTACATGCTCACTGAGCTCACTCATTCACTCACCTAGTTTGCCCATCATTTCTAGATGGTGATTTCCAAATTTATGGCCTCTTCTATCTTTGAAGTCCATAATTCTAACTGCCTAGTAGACAGCTCCTCTTGGTATCCCACTAATACTTTAAATTGAACATGTCTAAAATCAAAAAATTGTTATCTTACCACATGAACCTGCTCCTGTCTGACCACATCCGTTCATATATTAATATGACAAAAATTTGAGTCATGGTTATTATACAAGTCAGGGTGCTAAGCTTAGATCCCACCTAAAAGAATCTTACAGTCTAGAATAGCCAGCAAGACTCATATCATAGTTCATACCTCTATACCTCTAGCACATACATTTTTGTTGTAACTAGTGATGGTAGACTAACCAAGATGAGTAAAAAGTAGTAGTAGAAAATAAGAACAGAATGAATGATTGAGGTCAGAATATAAACCATCAATTATAGGCTTAATTGTATCAACTTAATTCTGTATGAAATGGGAAGCTTCAGGAAATTTTTGAGCAGGAGAGTCTCTACATTTCATTTTCAGATGATGAATCTGGCCATGATATGTAAAATGGATTTAACTGAGGAACTATGAGAGGATGGGAGATTACTATAAATCTGTGAAACAGATGATTTGAACCTGAACACACCAGGTAAGAGATTCAAACTCAAGGCTTTGATCAGCCTACAGATCATTACAGCCTTTTTCTCAGAACATACTTTCATGTTTATCAGATTTCAGTCACGCAGGATACTAACTATTCCTGAATACATGCCCCACTCTGCCTCCGCTGTTTTTCAAGGCCTAGGTCAAAAACTTTGGGGGGAAAATTTACCCATTTCCCTCAGCTAAAATTAACTGCTCCCACAGCATTTTATCTGTAACTTACTAGTGCCACTTAATCATTCCTCCCCCACCAAGTTGTAAACTCCTTCAGGTAAGGGATTATACATTATTTATTCTGGTTTTCTTCAAATTTAGCACTCTCCTGACACATACTAAGTGCCCTATATAAATGTTGAGTTGTAAGTGCATGGGTTTCTGGAGTTAAACAGGGCTGAATCCCAGCTTAGCCACTCACTCATTAGCTATATGATTATGGGCAAGTATTTAACTTTTCTTAAGTTTCATTATCTATAAAATAAAAATTCTTTCAAATTGTTGTGAAGCTTTTGGATCAATTATAAAAAGCACCTAGAAAAGTGTATGGCACATAGTGGATATTCAATAAATAATAGTTATAATTATGGCTCCAGAAATTTTTTTTAGTCTCAGATAAAACAGCAGCAGGTTTTTTGCACAGAGCATATTCATCAGAGCTTTTATTTCCTCTTTCGGTTTGTTAACTATGCTCAGCTGCAACTACTCTTGGTTGAGGGAACATTAACATATGCACTCAACAAACATTTATGAATGCCTACTACATGCTAAACGTTGGTATACAAAAAACGAGGGAGGCATGGTCTCTACCCTCAGGAAAGTATTTCAAAGTTCTATTAGTAACAGGGTCTCCTCTCCTTGTCTTTACCACCCAGGAAAGAAGGACATGGCTGAGTTTCTGGACCTTAGATGAGAAACCACATTATATAATTTCACACTTCCTATACTAATTCAAAAACACTTATTAACTACTCTATGGCAGGCATTGTGCTAGAAAATACAGAAACAAAAATGAAGATGGAACAGTTGAAAAAGGTATTTCAGAGTTCCACCTGGTACAGTATCTTCTCTTTGTTTTTACAAACAAGGAAGAAGAGTATTACTAAGTTTCTGTGCCATATATGCGTTTCTATTACACTCTATAATTTCATTCTTACCTATAGCCTTCTGTACATGAAACAGCAAAATCTGATAAAATGACCCAGTCTTTATTATTTCCTATGTTACTTTTTGGCTTGTGATCTTGTTTTATGATAACCTGAAGACTTAGCCATCCAGGTGCCAACAATTCTGGTGGAAAAAACGACATGTTGCTAGCTCATTAAACTTTTCTGGACTTTCACCAATTAATAAAGTTAGAACTATTTAGTAACTATTAACATCATTGATAGTCCTTTTTTATTTCAGAATTCTTTCAGCAGTCTAAACTACCTATTCCGCTGTCCCATTTGTTTATTGGTTATAAAGCTAAGAGTTTTAAATTGCATATATCACAGTGTGTCAAACCCTTTGGAGGTGAACTCTACTCCATCCTAGAAAATTCTGCAACTTAACTGTAATCTCATTGTAACTATATTTATAGAAACTTGTAGAATCATAGAGTTAGTATGTAGAATATTTTAATTCACAGTAAAGAGCAAGCAACCACTTCCAAAAAACACTTTTTCTCCTCATGGGTTTACTCTTCTCCTCCTTGATCTGCGGTTTATTCTTACCACACAACTAACAGATTAAGGTGCCCACACTTGGTTATAAAATATGACCCTGAGTTTTTTTTTCCATACTATCCTAATTAGTATCATTATTCTTTTGCTTCCAAAATAAAGGAGCAGAATATGGATACATGACTGCATAAATTAAAGAACTGTCTTCCACTTGTCATAGTTCTACAAATATTTCAGCCATCATCTGAAATCTAGGAAAGTAACACTATTTCTATACAGGCAGTCAAACTAAGCACTGAGATCAGAAACTAATAGTTAAGCAGTTTCACAGTCTGCTTTCAGTACCAACACACTACATCTACAGTCTACACTTACTGATTTTTGCTTTAAAAAAATCAAATTTTTGATCAAGGTCCAAAAGTTTCAGAGTAAACAAGGACAAAGATCCCAACAGAATGTTAGGGTTAAATGTATCCAGATTCAGGCCTGGTTAATCTCAGACATCTTGATACAGCATGAATAAATTTCTAGTAACCCAATAATACCTTCAGATACAGGGCTTTCTCAGCAGACCAGTGGTTGCTGGGAGAGAGGGGGCAATAGGGAAGGACTGCTTAATGGGTTACTGAGGTTCCTTTTGGAGTGATGAAAATGTCTTGGAATTAGATAATAGTGACGGTTACACAGCATTGTGAATGTACTTAATGCCACTGAATTGTACACTTTAAAATGGTTACTTTTATGTTATGTGAATTTCACCTCAATAAAAAAAGAAAAGTAAATATTTTTAAAAAGGAAAAGAAAAAGATACAGGCTTTCTGGCAGAGACGGCCATCACTTGGTGAAGGTCCCAACCGTACAACGCCGCATGCTAGGAGCGAGGTCGGATAGGGTCATTCTCACTTCACACAAAGCCGCATGGAAAGCTTATAGAATTCTCTCAGGTGGATCCTACTTTCAATAATAGCCAATTAACTGGCACTTAACACCATATTGAACTCATTTCGGTGAGAATGAGAAAACGGCAAAATATTCATCAGAATCTTCTAGAAAGCAGCGCTGCCGGTCATCTAAAATTCCCCTATGAGCAATAGAGACCACCAGGGTGGAAACGGTAGAAGCCATTTTTTTTTTTTAGTTTTTGTCTTGAGGGGGAAGCACTTGCGAGGATTCAATAAGCCTCAGACATTACATTTAAACCTAGGTGCTTAACCATGACAGGTGCACTTGTCTATGGGGCAGCGTCTCACAGACAAACGCGGAAACTCAGTCTTAAGCCACTCTCTATGGCGACGAAGCTCGAATTTAACGCTCACCGCCATACCCATCCGCGGAAAGCTCCCTCCACCAGCCGAAGAAGGCGGAGCCTCAGGGGGCACTCCCGCCACACAGCGCGAGCTGCGCCGCTGGGCTTCCTGGGAATTCTAGTTTTAGTCATCCGTCCATCTCTTTTGTTCAGGCCCGTCTGGAGTGAGCCAGGAAACTACAACTCCCAGAGTGCTCCGGAGTGGCGAGCATCCGCAGCGGTGACGACTGTGGCGGAGAAGGCCCGGAGGCCCTCTGCCTTTTGGAGTGGCGCTGTTTGGGCTGGTGGTAGATTGCTGGGTGTTGGCGCCGCGGATTAGGAGAACTACGAGTGGGTTCGGCATTTCCTATCGGGGTCCCCGCAACGATGAGCGCTGCCAGGGAGTCACATCCGCACGGGGTGAAGCGTTCGGCCTCCCCAGACGACGATGTAAATAACAATGGCGGAGTGGATGAGGGTTGAGGCCTACTAAAGGTTGCGGTAGGCCGGGAAGGGTGGATGAAAAAGGGAAAGCGACTGGGGTGGCCCGAAGGGAGAGGGCCGAGGGGGAGGATCCAGAAGAAAGGGAGTGTCTCCATTCCTTCATTAGGGTCGGAAGGTTTGAAGAGGCCCGCACGCTAAGAACCAGCGACCTCCGTAAGGGGGCTTGGGGTGGGGGGAGGGGATCGAGGAGGGAAGTCCTGAATGGTCGGGAAGTGAAAGGGCTTAGTCAAGGGATCATATTTGTCTATTTGGGTGCTGATGAAGCTTTTTTGTCGGGCCTTTCTACTCAGGATAGAGACAGCAGGATCCCTCTGTTTTAGGCTTAAATGCGCCTGTGACAATGTCAAGGTGTTCGTGCCAATTTGGACGAATTTTCCAGCCGGAATTATTTTTGCAGTGTACTGTGAAGAGTAAACAGAGAATAATATTGAACGGAAAAATTGTACCGGGGGAGTACTTTGGTACTGGCGCAGGGTGGTGAGGTCTAAGCCGTTGAGACCTAGAAGCCCATTTTGATGTCAAGTACCTCCCTTCCCTCTCCTCCCTCCAAAGTTTGTCAGTTTAAATAGCAAACCATTCATTCTTTAAAATAATCCATTAAGTATTTACTGCCATGTCAGGTGTTGGGAATTCAAAGATGAATAAGTGTGGTGCTTATCTTAGCCTTTTTGTATATTTGTCCTCGCTCCTAGCGCAATGTCATGGAGACTGCAGTAACCAGTAAATGTAAAACTAGGTCCTTCAGACAATGGATAACTGCCTGGGAACGTTGATGGGGAAATTTTGGTGAGGGGTCATGGAGAGGTCATCTTTAAGGGAGATGAAGGGACGATGTCTAGCTTTCTTTCAGTTATTGTTGAAAGCACTATCAATTTCTGAACGTGTAGAGTTCTTTATTTTCTATAGTGCAGTTCAGTACCTTTCGTAATACTTTGTTAACCGTAAAAGACTCACTGAAACGAGTGCATCAGTTGTAGCAAATGAGATGATGTTAAGACCCACCCTTTTTGGGTGAGTGGCGGGGTTAGGTCCGGAATGGTAAGGCTCTTGAAGGAAATTGATTTTAGCTTTGCAGAAAGATTAGTAATCAGTAAAGATTTGAGGATGAATGGTTATATAGTGAGATTTATTCATGCCCTCTGTTCCTCCCTACAACTGGCTTTTAGATCTTTTCATGTTAATATGGTAATCCAGTACTTGTCAGGAATTGATCTAGGCTTTTGAGTAACCTGGGTGCCATTTTAAAAGCTGTTAACGTTGTTTTCCGCCTGGTATTTAACTGTGATTTGATTGCTAGAATGTCAGGCACCTGTTTTGGTAGACGCAGAGAAATAGTCCTTTTAGCTTGGTGGAAAACTCTTGGTGATATTAGGTAATTTAACAGAAAGTTAAAGAGATTAAGTAATTCTCTAAGCTTCTGATGGAATCAGTTTAACCTAGATGAACTTGAAGACCTTTTCCAATCCTATAAGCATTCTCTTTGAAGGACAAGGTTATAGTTGCAATTCAAGATTAGGGCCTAGGACCTTCACACACTACCTAAAAATAATTATGTTGCTAATTTTATATTGTAGTACAATACAGTAACCTGTTCCTTGATAGTGCTTTTTTTGTCAGTTTCTTTCATAGGAATTTTATAAGTACTTGTTTTTAAAATATTTTGAAAATAATATAATACAAAAATTTTAAATATATTTTTCAAATATACATCCAAATTGTAGAAAGTCAACTAATTATAATATGTAGTTAATCATCAGTTTCTAATGAACATCCGTTGCATGTAAAAGGTAATTGAAGTTTTCTTTGCCCGCTGACCTCACATGTTAAATGGGGGTAACAAAACATGTTAAAAGATATTACAGAATCCAACTCTGGTAAAATGTTGACAATGTTAGAAGTAAATTCTAAGCATTACCACGGTATGTATTGAAGAGGAGGAAAATTTATTGCAGTTCTATAATAAAGGGTATTAAGGATGAAGACAACTTAAAAATGGTTTCATTGGACTGGAGAAATGAAAGCTATCTTTTAGGGAGTAGGAGGAGTGGGGAGGTTAATTTTAGTAACTGGTGGAAAACCTCTAAGAATGTATCAGTCACCCATGTACTTTTCAGAATGTAGCTCTTGAGCAAGATACTTGCTGTTGTATGCTAAGGTCTTTGAAAGGAAGAACCAGAAGGACCTCATGATTGAAAAAAATATTAGGATTCTAAATTGTAAATGAAAGGTTACTTATGTAAAGACATTGAAGACATTTGCAATTTTATAGAGAGTTTGGGAAAGTTTTGGGTTTTAGACAATTGTTTTTAATTTAATTCTATATATTTTTATAACTATAGTTCATAAACTACTTTCACACTCCGTCTCATTTGAACATGTACAGTATGATGTGGAAAAAGCAGAGGACTTAAGGGCAGAGGATCCAAGCAAGTCGCTTAGCCTCTTTGCCTCAGTGTCCTTATTTATTAAATGGACTCTTGAGAGAATCTAAGTGAAAAGTGATTTGTGAGTTGTAAAACACTATGTAATTCTTAGATGTTTTTGTTCTTAAGACAGTCTTTTAAAGAAGCATCTCTGTAGATAAGGAGTTAAAACTAAGAAGTTAAATGCTAGGTCCAGGCTCACAGAGAGCAAGTGATTTAGTGAGAATCAGAACTTAAGCTTCACCAGTACTTCAATTTTTATTTTTTTAACTATATTGAGGCAGAAATAGTTAGGAACTAACTGGTCTTTGAAAAGATATGAGCTATCAGATGGAAAGAAGTAGGAGATTTGGAACTTAGGTAGCCAAAATCAAGAAAGCATATAAGCCCCTCACCAAAAGGAATTTAGAAGCACCATAAGTGGATGTCCATTGTGGTACAAATATTTAACTCTCATATGTCCAGGAGAAATGGTTGTCATTGTTTCTTTTATATTAGTCTTTTACAGTTAATTTTCAACAGTAAGAATAAAGGGATAGTGAAAAAACAACTTTATTAGAAATTTTAATATGAATTTAACCATAGCAAACCAAATTTCTGTTTGACATTTTCCTGACATATATACCCAAAATGATTAGCATCCTCTGAATACAGCTGACTGCTCATCAGTTGTCATGTGTGAAACTGGAACATATAATTTCAGATTTCAAATCTATTTGTAATAGATTTTAGCTTTGTTATTTCTAGTTCTTGCATTTGCATCATCAAAATAAAATATTGAAGAATTTTTTGAAACCTTTGCTCATAATTTTGTGTTGAAAAAGGACGTTGTCTCTGCTCCATAATTGCAAAACATTTTCATTTTTAGATTATAAACGCTATTACAATGATCAATCCAATGAACGTTTTCATTTCTGCACTCATTGTGGTCACCTTTGTATACATACCTATCTTCAGCATTTGTCCACTTACAAACCATATCAAGTAAATTTTGGTGTGCAAATAGCATAAAAGATTAAATGAAACAGTCACATCTTTTCAGAAAAACAGGATGCTCCAGGCTCTTATTGCAAAATATTGCAAGATGAAGTCCTTCCTGTTGAATGACTCTCTAGATGAGAGAGTATCATATTTCTTTTTTGTTCTTTTTTATTTTCTTTCTCTCATTGATTCCTGGTTTGAAGAAAAGTTATCTAGTATTTCATCATCCAAAGACCCATAGTCTAAGATTTTTGCGTATACAATTAATCTTGCCATCATCATTAGTTTAGAGTACACTACCTCTTATTGTGCATTCATCTTCTTATTCGTCTTAATAATTGTGAAATGCTTTCTGTCAGTTTTCAATTTTTTACCTAGTTGCCATTACGGATAGAAATGAAAAATTCTGAATTCTCCACTGTGTCCAAAGAAAGCTAGAAGCATACAACAGAGAGGTGATGTCTTGAAAGATGATGCAATACTTTGGACACCATGATGAGAAAACTCTTCTACCATTTTTCTAGTTTCTTATTTTAGTCATTTTTAGCATAGTTGGGAATAATTGATGAATTATAATGAAAAAAGTCTTGCATTTCTTTGAGGATGTAGGGAATTATAATGAAGTAATTCTTACATTTGTTTCAAGATGTAGGGAAAAATATCACTAGAATTTAATATTCTTAGATTTATAGAAGAGTTCAATAGACCCATTTGATAATTACAAGATAGAATGAGTTTTATTCTATTCTTTTTTTAAAAATTAAGTAAATTTTGTCTTTCTTTGGAAGACCTCTAAGAAAGAATAAAAGTTATGACACTGATCCTTACAAACAACTAGAACAGCTCAAAAAAGAAAGCGAAAAACTAAAATTGGGTCCAGTAGACTGATGTTATACTGTCCTTTTGAATATCTTTAAAGCCAGAGTTTCTAACAGCTAACAACTGGCAGCCTTTTGGGTTCAAAGTACTAGATGCGCTAGGGCCCTGCAAGGCTCCAGGGCAATAGGTCTCAACGTGTGGTCCCCCACATCAACAGCATCAGCATCGCTTAGGAATTTGTTAGAAATGAAATCCTTGAGAGCCACCCCAAACATATTGAACCTGAAACTCTTGGGGTGGAGCCCAGCGCAGCGGTCGGTGTTTTAACAAGCCCTCCATGTGATTCTGATAGATGGAAACTTGAGAACCAGAGCTCTGGCTGCAAAAGAATCAAAGGATTCTGCCTTGAGGTAACAGAAAAAGTGTTTTAATTCAAATAGGATGCATATACTTAACTTCCTAAGTAAGGATGAGCCCTGTTTATTGTTAAACTGACAGGAAAAAAAACTTGGGATTTACTGGTAGACTTTAAATTTTTTACTGTTTATTATTTTTCAAAAAAAAAAAAAAATTGGCTAATTTCTTTTCCAGCTTGGATCTAGCAATTGGGAGGCAGCAGACTTAGGTAATGAAGAAAGAAAACAAAAGTTCTTGAGACTGATGGGCGCTGGAAAGGTGAGCATCAGACAGTACACATTTTTATTTTTTCTGTGAAGATAATGCCTTTTGTGTATGTTAAGTGAGAAGGACTGAATACACTTGGATCCCATTTTCCTGTTCTGCATGATTACTTTAGGCTTTAAGAAATATAGTCAACCTAACCGAGCACTTGAAATTTATACTATTTCTGAGCCACTTTTGGGATTCTGAGTACCTCTGACCAGTAAGGTTTCAAGACTAGATAGAGAAAAAATTTGATTTCAGGAGACTCCTATGGAAGGAAGAAGATGTGAAAGTTTATTATTTGCCATCTGTTAGCTTGATAATTTGATACAAGGTATTTCTGGGCAGACCCTTGGGTAGGTCTTTCATATTTTATAGCTCCTTCCAGTCCTTGAAATAGTAGCCAAGGGAATAGCCTTTATCAAAAACCTAATTTTAAAAATGTTCAATATATTTTAAAATCCCTTTCAGTTTGACTAACATAATAGAAGATATAAAATATAGGTACCAGGAAAACATCACCTATTGGAAAAAATTCTTGTTCCTAGCGCTTCATTTTTACATGCAAATACAGTGGTCTCTAGACATTTATTTTTTGCAAGCAAGTAAATTTATTTTCCTAACTTTGTCCCAGTAGTTTTCCTACAAACCTAATGTGGAAGAAATAGGAAAACTTTCTTCTCTTTTAAGCTCCTTAAAATGAAATTCTGCTCTTTGTTTTTTGTTATTCATATGAGAATGCATTCATGCATTTTACCAAGAATGATTGACTACTACATGCTAGGCACTGTGCTAGGTCCTTGGAGTCACATAGATCAATAATGCATGTTTGGAGCTATCATGTAATGGAGGAAACCAGATAATGACAATATAGGAATTATAATTGCTATGAAAGAGCCATGCACATAGTGCTGTGGAATCAGCAGACAAGGGTAGCTGACTCTGGCTTAGCACAAGAAAGCTTCCCAGAAATAGAATTGATCTGAATCTGAAAGGATGAGTTAGCCAGACTAGAACAGTGAGGTTGAGGGTAGGGAGAGATCATGGAAAACGTTAAGACCTATACAAAGGAAGTATTTCTATATCTCAATCGAAATTTCCCAATAATTTGCAATTTATCATAGAAAGTAGTCTGAAGTTTCTCTTGGTTCATGCAAATAAAAGATTTGCTAAGGATATATAAAGTAAGTAATAGTTTAGGGAATGTGCTTAACCTAGTAGAATGAAAACTCTTAAGTACTTAGGGAAGAACACCCCAACATAAAATGTATGAAATTTAGCTACCAATAGTCAGTTATATCTCAGTAAAACGGGGGGGGAAAAGAACAGATTGAACAACAACAAAAAAAGAAATTTGGCTACCAGGCCGGCTCCGTGGCTTAATGGTTAAGTGCCTGCGCTCCGCTGCTGGCGGCCCGGGTTCGGATCCCGGGCGCGCACCAACGCACCGCTTCTCCGGCCATGCTGAGGCCGCGTCCCACATACAGCAACTAGAAGGATGTGCAGCTATGACATACAACTATCTACTGGGGCTTTGGGGGAAAATAAATAAATAAATAAAATCTTTAGAAATTTGGCTACCAATAAATGGGCTGGCTAGTCAACATAGGTTAAATTCTTTGCAATACTATCATCCTAAAATAACTTGATGCCATTATATATATTCAGATCTTGTTAATAAGGTGTCTTCTGCGATCTAAAGCAGCAGCATATTGAATCAGTGATTTGCTTATGTGTTAATAGCCTGTAAGGCAATAAGCATTAATGCTTGAAGCTTTTCAGTAGTATCATCTTTGGGTATAGAGAATGTATCTGTCATCATTTCAAAGTAGGAAGATTTGTTATTTACTGTATCTTCACAGATGATTGGTTAAGATTGCTTTGCAAAGTCATATTTAATCTCACCTTCACTCTGTTTTAGTGAACAGTTTATTTCTTTACCTTATGTAACTGAATATGAACCACAAAGAGTGGATTGGAACTAATAAATTGAAAGTAATTATGTAGCCTGATCAATTGGTAACTGAATCAGATTTATTTTTTTCTTTTATAGAACTTGGTTTTTTAAATTCTATTCTTTTTTACAGTTTGAGCTTGGGTGTTCATTGTAGTCAAATAGTCACGAGCTAGCTATTTGTGTTATGTTGTAAATAGTAATTATTTTCATTTTTTTATATTAAAGATCTATCACTTTGTTCGTGTAACTATTATTTCATTTTTATCTAGCTAAATAATCTCATTTTCTTTCTCTCCATGAGATATGTCTGAGGCATCAGAAACAGAAGGTGGGAAAGTTAAAGCAACTCATTTCACTGGCCTTTTAAGAAAGAAAATGTTTAGATTGACTCAATTTTCTAGTTATCTATCCATCCATTTAAAATTCCAACTTGATTTCTACATACTCTTTACCCCCTTACTCTGCTCTGTTTGTTTCAATGGCACTTACTACCTTCTAACATACTATAATTTACTTATTGATTTTTTTTCCCCCTCCACATAGCTGCCTTTGCTAGAATGTAAGTTCCATAAAGACAGGGATCTTAATTTAGTGCTTTTTCTTCACTGTATGCCAGAAGCCTACAATAGTGTTAGGCACATAATAGACACTCAATAACTATTAAATTAGTGGTCTCAAATTCTAATACATTTTCTGCCTTCTTATAGAAAGAACATACTGGTCGTCTTGTCATAGGAGATCACAAATCAACATCTCACTTCCGAACAGGTAAGAAAGTAAAATATAATTAAAGTGGAGGTGCTAAATTTGGAATATGAAATATTTGTACATATTTTGGGATATTCTAACTTCTGTGTATAATTGTTAATGATTAAAATATTAGAATTGGAAATGTATATATATATGTAAACATGTTACATATATCTTGTAACAATTAGTATATACTTTAATTTTTAAAAGATTTGAGAGTATACATCAATATTCTGCCAAGACACTGACCTTTTCCTGTCTTCATTTTTACTGAGTCACAACATACATTTTTTTTTTTTTTGAGTGGTTTTTGTTTTTTTGGTTTTTTTTTTTAATTTTATTTATTTATTTTTTCCCCCAAAGCCCCAGCAGATAGTTGTAGGTCATAGCTGCATATCCTTCTACTTGCTGTATGTGGGACGCAGCCTCAGCATGGCCAGAGAAGCGGTGCGTTGGTGCGCCCCCCGGGGATCCGAACCCGGGCTGCCAGCAGCGGAGCGCGTGCACTTAACCGCTAAGCCATGGGGCCGGCCCACAACATACATTTTAATTGTAGTGAGGTTTTATGCCTCATCTTCCCAACTGTAGTATGTGTAGAATTTATATCCTTTTTTGTCTTATAAATTACTTAGCAAACAATGTTATAGTTGGCATATTATACTGGTTTTTATTTTATTCATTAAGTTTTGCTTTGAAATCTTCGAAGAATGTAAACTCATTGCAAAGCCTGAATAAATTAACTTTTTCTTTTAATTTTGGGGAAAAAAACTTATTAAAACTGGAAGTGAATTTGAGTTCAGTCTGCTGAAAAGTGAAGTTTTCTCCTGTTGAAAATTGGCATTATTAATAACGGCATAATAACAGATATATTTTAACAAAACTTTTAATTAAATTACTTAACTTCATACTGACCTAGAATATGTAGCACATTTTAGAAATTAATAGGTCTTTTATTTGTCTGATGTTAAGCAGTTATTTCAAATGGATTTGCATTGCTACAAAATCAGAGAGTCTCTGAGCTCTGCAGAATGGAAATATATTTAACTGCTGCATTTACTTTTTTAAACTGGGGGCATTATGAGTAAAAATAATGCAAAGCATCACCATTTGTGATTAAAAAGTGAAATTTCTCATATTTACAAATTAAAATGTCATGCACAGAAAGCTGCGATGATATTGGTACTATTCTAGTTCTTGAGAGGTAAGTTCATAGGTGATTGTTTAGTATTCTGCTTCATAACTTACATTCGACAGAATACATAAAAAATGTATATCAAATGTGTGATAAAATAAGTAGGTTTATGTTGCATCAATAAACTGATATGCAAAGAAAGGTATAAAGGAGAGGTATTACAAAGTCATTATATTTAGCTATTCTCTGAACAGAATTGCATGCTTTTTCATTATTTCTATTCAAAGACAGACAGAAGCTTTTGTTTGTTGGAGATTTTTTTGTATGTGACTAGGAGAAAACTTCCATTTTCTGGAGAACAGTTTATTAGACTATAAATAAGCTAAAACAAATAATGCCCAAAGTTATCGGTAATTAATATTTACAATATCTGAACTTGAGGGAGTTCTGAGACTCTTGTGTCTGGTTTGAATTAACACACAACAATATAAGTTCTTCATCTTTTATAAACACTTTTGTAGTCCAAAGGGTTGGTTACTAAAGAAGTAATCTTAAATACATCCTTCAATTATTTTATGTCTGTTAGGTAACTACCTATGTTATAGAAACCCATCCACAAAATTCATTGTAAAATTAGTCACAGAGAAATCAGCCCTGAATATAATAGCATCTGTATTATGGGTTTTTTTGTGTAATCAAATATTTTTATTAATTTGACTGAAACATAACCAAAGTACACTGGACATGCAGGGGAAGAAGACAAGAAAATTAATGAAGAACTGGAGTCTCAATATCAGCAAAGTATGGACAGTAAATTATCAGGAAGATATCGACGACATTGTGGACTTGGCTTCAGTGAGGTAGTAATTCATATATTTTCATTAAATGGGAAGATGATCAATTTCCAATTTGATGTAATTTATATGTGTTACATTTCTCTAGCAATCAAGAATCCTATGTAGAAAGCTTTCTTTATACAGTTACTTAAAGTATTTTTATATGCCCAACTAGGTCTTTGTAGATAATGAGAAGAGATATTTTTGAGAGTTTTATAAATATGTTTTCTGATACAAGCTTAATGTAAATTCTGCTTAGATATTCATTAGGGCACATCTTAAATAGGCATGAACAACATACTCACGACTTAGATGAAATATTTCATGTAAAGACTAGTTTAGGAGAGTTCTCAGTTGTTTCCTGTCACCTCTTTTCTTATAACTAGTGGTTAATTACTCTAAAGTATTGTAATATGCAAAACATCAGTAACTGTTTTCCACATTTCCATGGGTCAATGGTTAACTTTCCTTATTTACTTAAAAAAATATTGTTTCTTGCAGGAAGATATAATTGTTTTCAAACTAGGGGGAGAGGGCACAGGTGAGTGGTCTTCAGAGCCTTTAAAATCCTATTCAAGTCCCAGTGTATAAAACACGTGAAGATGCCTGCGTTCTCAGCCCTTCCCTTCGCAGCCTCTGATCATAATACAGTCTTAAAACTGTTGATTTAATAGCTAGAGAGTGGGCCGTTTTAAGACTGTGACAAAAATTAGGGTCTTTCCCAGTTTTTGTACTGGATAATTGTATTTATTTTAAGAGCCTGGTGATTGATGTTTCCAGGTAGAAGATCATGATGGAGAGGGTGATGTAGCTGGAGATGATGATGACGATGATGATTCACCTGATCCTGAAAGTCCAGATGACTCTGAGAGTGATTCGGAGTCAGAGAAAGAAGAATCTGCTGAAGAACTGCAGGCTGCTGAGCACCCTGATGAAGTGGAGGATCCCAAGAACAAAAAAGATGCAAAAAGCAACTATAAAATGATGTTTGTTAAATCTAGTGGTTCATAACTCCCAAACACTTAGTCTTTGTATTAAAAGTAAGCCTTATTGTTATAATGCACAGTGGAGGACTGCTTCTAGAGCACAGACCTTTGTATTATAATTTTTAAAAAGGCCCTTTTAAATAATTACAAAGAGTGTTTGCTTTCAGATGCCATGGGTTACACTTTTATGGGCATGACTATAACCATTTTTGTAAAGAGTAAGAGTTGTATAAAATAAGAAATAAATACAGTACTCAATTTCCTTTCATATTAGCATCATCAAACCTCTAATCTCACCTTTTTACCCCTTTAAATACAGTTATGGGGGAGATACTATTTTTTGTTTATAGTAGCTGTTTCATCTTTTTTTGTTCCTTCATATTTTTCTCTTATAAAAAGTTTATCTGATACTGTGATGAAAAATATTCTTTTATTATACTTTGTTATAGTAGAACTATTCATCATGGGTATTCTGCTGCCGATAACAGTCTAAATTAATGTTGGCAAAAGATTTAGGTACATAGTTTACTCATACTGATTCAGCTCTACTCTTTTGGACCAAAGCAACATGAGAGCAAATACTTTTCACACCTGTTAGGATGGAGTTGAAACTCGCATGCAATTGGAATGTTATGATCCCAAGCAGTCTTTATATCATTTGAATTACATTGTATCTTAGATTTTTGATAAAATTTGGCCAGTTTTTACAGAAGGAATTATTTCTCTGATCATTTGGTCCTATCTATTTAGGAATATGTAAAACTGGATTTTTTTTTTTAAGGTAATATGTGACCAAAGTTAATTTTCTTAAGGCCTAAATAAAGAGAAAGCAGTTTCCCGTATTTGGTTGTGATACCTTTATCCTCATTATCTAAAAATGAAGAGTAGGCTTATTGAACAAGATACCTTTCTTATCTTCATTATCTAAAAATGAGTAGGCTTATTGAACAAGAAGCTGAAACAAATTCTTCATTTTATCCCAATGCTGTTATCTTGATTATGTAATTACTAAAGAGTAGTATTGCTGTCTGATTTTATTGCTGCTTCTGTTGGAGTGAGATGAGAATCCTCTGACTGCTGTTATGTGGTTGATTTGTACAGCAGATTAACACAAACTGCATTATGGCCTAGTCAATGAGCTTTCAGTAATTGGGTCCAAAATCTTAGTGTTCTAAGTAACATGTTCAAAGGCTTGAGTCAAACCTGTTTGTTTGCTGAACTGTTATACATCTAGATACTTAAGTATGCATTTGATGTGTTGGATTTTTAATTATTCCTATGTCATTTTGAAATTTAGAATGTGTTAGAGGAGTGTAGCAACTAGAACAGGTGATTTCTGGTTTATGCAGTCCATCTTGAAATATTTTTCGTATATCAAACCCCAAATGTTTGTTTTTAAATTTTTTCTTATTTCTCACATTGTTTTATAATAGGTGCTACCCTATATGGTAAAATACTGAGTCAATGGGTAGTAGACAAGATGTATGATATTTAACAAATACTTGGTTTAAACAAGTTTGACTTTATTCAACAAACTTCAGTTTGGCCACTGATTTTCAAGTATCTAGTCTGTAGGGTTGCTTATTACAACTAACTTAAGTAGGAAGTGAAGACTAAATTATGTTTAAGAATGGAAGAGGGAGAGACCAGAATTATGTTTTAAAAAATTTTCATCAATTTATTGTTTAAATATGCTGGGTTGTTTATAAGTCTTGGTTCTTATATGTAAATAGAAGAGCCTTCTTCTAAAATGACTAACTACAGTGGTAGACCTTTTTTCTTCATCTCCAAATAGAGAAATTCTCGTTCCAATTAATTCATATATTATTGGACATTAACATAATTCAAGATTGGGATAAATTTAAGTCTGTTGGTCCTTGTGGCCTGGTGTCCCAGTACCAGATTATACATCATAGGTGTCTTTTAAGCATGAACATTGGGTTTTGGGTTTTTTTCCCTTATCAAATTGGGGGGAAAAACATTAAAGGAAGACAGATGCCATGCCATCTTGATATTTCTACTCAAAAAGTACCAGGTGGGAAAATACAAATTATTTTTATGCAGTGAAACAGCTATTCAGTGGAGAGTTGAATGGCACCTTTTCCCAATCATTGATCATTTCTTACTTGAAATACACTCCTCCCAATCTTACTTGAAATACACTCCTCCCAAGTGTTTACCTATACCAATGATCTAACAGTCTTTATCGAAAAGGTTTTCAGGAACACAGATTCCAATTTTGTGTGTATTAATAAGTAAAAATCCTCAAATCTGTTTTTTTAAATCTAGGAGAATTGAAGGTACAGAAGAAAGTCTGAAGTAATTGTTCTGATTAAACAAAAGATTGAGAGCAGAAAGGTCACATTCTTTGAGTAAATTTTTTGTGTGTGTGTGTGAGGAGATCAGCCCTGTGCTAACATCTGCCAATCCTCCTCTTTTTTTTTTTTTTTTGCTGAGGAAGACTGGCCCTGGGCTAACATCTGTGCCCATCTTCCTCCACTTTGTATGGGACGCTGCCACAGCATGGCTTGCCAAGCGGTGCGTTGGTGTGCACCCAGGATCCGAACCGGCGAACCCCAGGCCCCCGCAGCGGAGCGTGCGCGCTTAACCGATTGCGCCACGGGGCTGGCCCCCTTTGAACAAATTTTGAAAAAATAAATTTCAACTACCTGGTTGACATCAGTGACCACTTAAACACACAGGGCTTTAGCTCCATTACTTTGTCTCCATGACAACCACATCCTGGATACTTTCAATATCCCAAAACATCTTTACCTCTGAAATCACTAATTTAGAAATCTCACCTCTGACCATAACAGCTCTGTTCTTTTACATGGTTCAAATCAAGTCAGTTTTCACCTGTTGTATAGGACCTATATAGGTTTTTAATCTATCCATTCAATATGACTTGTCAGTATCCCAAATAACACTCCCCAATGTCACACCTTCCTGGAAAATCTCAATCCTAGATGTAGCCAATCCCTTATGGATTATTTCTGGAGAAAGACTACCACATGCATATATTGGTATTACTAAAAATTAATGTTGCATGTTATCCTGTTTTCTCTAGTCACCTCTTCTCCCATTCTCCTTAACTGTTTAAAGCCTCTAATCTCAAACTTCAGACTCTCTTTTCTTCCTTTTTAACATGTCCTTGCCTTCTAACATAAATAAGATTTTATCAGGCAGAAATTCCCCGAACTTCCACCTGAATCCACAAGTGTGGAGAAGTGGTCCACTGCTGTAAGTCACATCCCCTCTCTCCCACCTTAGTGAAACTGACTGACCTTGGGTGTAACTAGATCCAAGTCTCCTTTCCTCATCTGTAAAATGAAGACAGCAGTAGCAACTACCTTGTATGGTTATTGTGAGAATTAGATAAAAGAGGTGAAAAGCTTTAACATGCCAATAGGTAATAAGTGCTCAATAAATACTAGCTACTGTTAATACTTTACATCTTGTGAATCTAGTCCTTTTGATTATCTTCTTTTGGGTCTTCAACCTCACAATCTATTGACCCTTTTCTGTCAGCATTTGTACCCCAAGCCCTCAAGTATTGCACATCTTTTTTGAAAGATTTTTCCTAGATACCATATATTTGAGCTGTAATCCTGTCTCCACACCTTCTATATCCAATTTTAATAACTTGTTTCTATTAGTCTCTACTTCCTCACTGCCCACCCCTCAATCCACTGCAATATGGCTTCTACCCAACTTTGATACAACTGCATTGAAAACTTCTTTCCCAATCAATGATTCTTTTTTCCTAAAACAGGTATTTTTCAGTTTGTTCCTTGCCTGTTAGCAGCACTTGGCCTTGTTAACCACTAGTCTTCACGTGAATTTACACTTGTGGGGTACATGAAGGGGTTCAACAGAATCAATTTCTAAACTCTACATCCATATGGACTTGTTCCTAAATTGATCTCCCTGAAAACTACCTCTCCTTGTACGGTAGGTAACCTTTCTCACATTAGAGGAAAGAAAGGCCATACCTCTCTGCCACCCCTAGCCTCATTTAATTATCCCAGGAAGTAAAAGTCTTTCAAGGCTCCAAACAAAGGGACAATTTGAAATGTTGATGTTGAGGCCTAAATGACTCCTTTTGCAAGTCTACCTGTTTCCAGTTAGATGCCCTCAATAAAATTGGTAGAGAACTGAAGTCAGCTGATTGATAGATTAGAAATACATTTTGATGAAAGATCACTATGTCATTTGGCCCAGATTCTAAGAGTTCAGAGGACTGAAGAAAGTTTCTAAAATCTATTACTTTTTTCATGCAAGCAAGGTTTCTCCATGCTTTCATCTATAAAAATAGAAAACAAATTTTCTGCTTTAGGAACTCCAATTATGTGCATGTTGCATCTCCTATCTCCATGACATTTTCATTTTAATCACTGTTTTCTATGCCCCTTATTGTGATTTGAGCACTGTATACTCTCTCATCATTCCAATTTTATATTCATTTTTATGATTAGTTTACTTTGTAATTTTTTTCCTGAGTTCTGCCAGCTCATGTCTCACTCTGTTTCATCGTATCCTCTTGTATTTCTGACGTCTACTCTTACTTTATAGAGATGAATCTTCCATTAAGATATTAAGGTTGTCATGAAATGTTTGATCATAATTTTCAACTATTTTGAGGCAATATTTTTCTGGTGAATGTTCTTCACCTGCCATTTATTTTTCTTTATCCTTTTCTATTTTAATATCCTCATACAAAGCCTGAGCTAGTTCTTTTTTATTGTTTGATCAACTGCAGATATTTACTGAGCACCTACTATGTGCTAGGCACTGTTCTGGCCACTGGGAGCACAGCAGGGAACAAAGTCAGTCCCTGGAGGGGAGACACAATAAATATATATCAGATGTGTTCTTTATAAGAAAACGGTAAAGGGATGCAATGAAAGTAATAGAATAAGCTAGGGGCAGCAGAGGGTTGTGAGATGAGTTCAGAGAGCGAGCAGGAGCCATGATATGAGCTTTGGATTTTACTCTGAGGAGAATGAGAAGACATTGGAGAGTTTTCTACTAGTGTGACATGATCTAATATAAATAAGTGGCTGTTTTGGGGGGAGAAAATTGTAGGGAGTCAACTGTGAAAATGGAGAGCACAGTTATGAAATTACTGCAATATTCTAGGTGAGCACAGGGGCTTAAACTAGGGTGGTAATGGTGGAAATAATGAGAAACAGACTGGATGTATTAGACCCAACAGTATTTGCCAAAAGATTGGCTGTAGCATGTGAGAGACGGAGTCAAGAATGAGCTTTGGAAGAATGGAATACCATTTACCTAGATGGGGAAAACTTCATCTTTAGATGAAGTTCTTCCCAGGTGTTTGCAGGATTTTCGTGTTGGGGAAGGGTCAAGCTGGCAGATTTTTACATGATCCAGAGTTATATGTGTGAACCTTATTCTAGGGCTGTTCGCATTGCTGGGTCTCTCTTTTCTTCCCTGCCATTCTCTTTCCTGCAAATAGCCTCACCTTACAGAAGACACTAGCTAGGTTTCCCAGATCCTGCAGGGGCAGGCAGCCCCCTGTACTCTCCTTCAATATTCACTATTCTTTCAACTCTTTCACCCATTTTAGAGTTAAGAGTTTCAGATGTCTCCTAGTTTTGTTAAGCTGTAGTTTGCACTTCCTTTCCTCATTCTTGTTGCTCTGGGGTGATTTCCAAGAGAAGAGAGAAATGACTTCACTCTTCTGTCTCCAAACTGAAAGTACACATTCACTTTTAAAGCCCAAATTACTATGGCTTGTTTGATTTCTGAACTTCACCTCCCCACTCCACTCTCAGAAAGCATTCCACAATTACTTCTGGCATGGGGAAAACCAAAGGAATACCTCCTGTATGCTCCCCACAAGGTATGCCCACCACAGTTACCAAACAGTGCCTTCGTTGTTCTCTCCAGCTCCCAAAAACCTGTTCACTGCCCTCAAAGCTGCTTCAAGGAGCCCAACTCACACTATTGAAAATGGTGCCTCTTGTGCTGTTAGCAGTACCAAGATGTTGCCTCTTAAGACTGAGTTTCATATGGAGACATTTTGCCTGCCAATCTTCAAATTATGTGAAGCTGTTTCCTAAAGGATTGTTATATTAGAAGTAAGATGAGTCCTGAAAACTGAGGCCCACAGTTAATGTAGTAAACATGAAACTTAGCTTTGAGCTTCCCAACAGCCAAAGCCAAAGGAAAACATACCCTTGTCTCTAGTTAAGCTGGTGATGTGCTTTCTTTTATAAAGCAGACTACTGGTATTAAGTTCCACTTGAAACTTACTTACCTGCGGGTCTTTCTTGTCTGGAGTATTATCCTTAGACAGTGGTTCTCAACCAAGAGGGATTTTGCCCCCCAGGGAACAGTTGGCAATGTCTGAAGATATTTTTGTTTGTCACAACTGGGAGGTGCTACTGGTATGCAATGGGTTTGTAGGCCGGGATGTTGCTAAATATCCTACAAAGTACAGGACAGACCTCCACCACAAAGAATTATCTGGCCCAAAATATCAATAGCATTGAGATTGAGAAACCTGACCTTTAGACCCAGGTAAGGATGGGCTCCTGCCTTGAGGCCCATGTTATTAGAGGGCCCTGCATATCACAAATACACACATTTATCAAAGAGCATGTGGGTTCTCTGTCACTCAGAATCTACCACGGGCACTGTGCAGCCTATAATCTCAAATATTTAATCTTGTGACCAGAAAAATTCTCCACATCTTTTACCCTATGTCCTTGCAACAAAAGGTGAGTATGTCCCAATTTCATGAAGGTTTGTGGGTTTTGCCACTGCTAATGTCAGAGACAGACACTGCTTCCGAATACAGGAAAATTTGAATGGCAAAAGTGTTTCAGTAAGTGAAAGACTGACTTGTCAAATCCTTCTCATGTGGCTATAATGGATTCTTGCATAATAAGATATTGTTTCCCAGGAGTGGGAAATAGAGTAAAAAAGGCCAGCATGCACATAATTGGAGTCCCTAAAAGAGGATAGAGTATGGGGAAAATCAATTTTTAAAGAGAAAAAGGATAAGAATCTTCCCAAAATGACAAAAGTCATCCACCCATAGATTTGAGATCTATATATCCCAAACCGGGTGAAGACAAAATCATGTCTAGGCATATTATAGTAAAAGTGCTGTGAACCAAAGATAAGAAGAAAAGTAAGTGCAGACAGAGGGGAAAAAAAGACATATTATCTTGAAGAGTGCAAGAATAAGACAGTTCTCAACATGAACAAAAGAAGCCAGAAGACAATGTAATGATATCTTCAAAGCACTAAAAAAAAGTAACCACCAACTTAGAAGCCTATACCCAGCAAAAATAAACTTCAAGAATAAAGGTAAAGAAATTTGTCTTGGCCAATCCACACAGGGATTCTGATCACTGAGAGAAGGGAAGCACATGCAGTGAGTCCCACATTTCAACCCAGATTTCTCCCTGAGGTCATGTTTCAACCACACTGAAGGAAACGAGCCCAAACAGAAGTGGCAGAAAGGCTGGGTGGAGGAAACAGAGACTAGCATTCAAGATTTGGAGAGAAGACTATTGGAAAGAGGGGAGCTGGAGAGCCTCCAAATCTATATAGAGATTCTCCCCTGGGTCCTTGGTTGACTCCCAAGCTGTGGATGAACAGGGTGAGATGAGGGGAGTCCACCAAACAGCTGCGTGGAGACTGATAGTTACACAGCTACTCAGGCTCTCGGCCACAGCTTCTGGGATGGGCAATCCACTTGGAGGGGAAAAGGGATACCAAATGCAGACCTGAGGCTTCCTACCTTTCCTCCTTTCCTCTGGATCTTGGCTCCATAAATTTTCACAGCTTTGATAGCTCTCCAAGTGCCTTCAAATATGTTTTTTTAAAAATATTTTAGCATCCTTTTCTATTTGTTCTCAGTGAGAAAGTTGGTTCAAAGCAACCTTGTCTACCATTGCTATAAACAGAATTCTTTTTTCCTATAAAATATTTTGGAAATAAAAATGAAACGCCTAAATAAATGATACCTTAAAATATCATGTTCATTGATTAGAACACTCAATATTGTAGAGATGCAATTCTCTCTAGAGTAATCTACATGCGATGCAGTCTCAATAGAAAAAACAAAAACAAAAAAAACATCCATTTGAGGGTGCAGGGTGAAACTTGGCAAATTGCTTCTGAAATTTATAAGGAAATGCAAAAGAACAAAACTAGTCAAGACATTTGGGAAGAATAAGAACCAGATAGACAGCTTGCTTTTCTGAGTATCCACACTTACTATGAAGCTCCAGTAATTAAAATAGTATGATATTGGCACAACAATAGACAAATAGACAATGAAATAGGAAAAAAGAGCCCAGAAATAGATTCACACATATACAGACACTTGATTATGACAAAGGTGGCACTGTACAGCAGTAGGAAATGATAGATTCTTCACTAAGTTGGATATCTATATGGAAAAATGAACCTTGATGCCCAATTTACACCTTACTTAAAATTCAATTCCAGGTATACTGTAGATCTGTGAAAGACAAAACAATAAAGCTCCCAGAAAATACCATAGGAGAACACTTTTATGACTTAATTACAGGAAGACTTTTTAAACAAGATGCAAAAACCACAAACTACAAAGGAAAAGATTTATAAACTTGATTACCTTAAAATAAGTAATGTCTATTAATTAAAAGACACCATGAACAGGAAAGCCAAAGTGAGAGAAGATGTTTGTTCTGCATATAATTGATAAAAGGCTCTGTGTCAGATATTGCTTGTGCTCCGCATCCTCTCAGCCCCCATTTTACTGTAACTGTTACTGCTGCAGGATCTCATTTTAGCTACACCTCTCATTTGATGCCCCAGGGCTTCCTAGCTGCCCCATTGTGGGGTTCATACGGGAATCACTCACACATGTGGGATCTGGAAATGTGAGAGACTTAACACCTCATCAGGGAACCCTTGGTCAATGGGGGCCCTGAGCTACAAGATAAATGATCTTCCCTTTCACAGCTCAGGTGGATAATTTCGAGATGCATTTTAACATGGCTCTTCAGAAAGTCCCAAGGAGACTGAGTCCAAGTTTTACACAACAGTGACTAGTTTGAGAAGGTATCCTTCTATTGGTTTCCCTTTCTTTCCTTTCCACTTCTGTTCCATAGGATCATTTCCCAAATAAACGATTTGCCTGCAAGCCCTTGCCTCACGCTCTGCTTTCCAGGAGTAACCCAAGCTAAGATAGGCTTATATCCAGAATCCCTACAAATCAACAAGAATAAGACGAGAGCCCTGACTACTTCACAAAAGAGGAAATCCAAATGGTCAACGAACATTTGAAAAGATGTTCAATAGCATTAATAATCAGGGAGATGCTAATCAAACCTATTTCATACTTATCAAAATGGCTGAAATTTAAAAAAACAAAAAGTTTTGAGTATATTAATTATCTATTACTATATAACAAATTACTCCAAAACTTAGCTTAAAACAATAAATTATCTCAGTTTCCATGAGTTAGGAATCAGGACTTAGCTGGGTGCCTCTGGCCCAGGGTGCCTCACAAGGCTGTAATCAAGGTGTCAGCCAGGGCTGCAATCATCTCGAGGGCTGACCTGGGAGAGGACCCACTTCCAGGCTTACTCCCGTGGCTGTTGCAGCTCTCAGGTCCTTGCTGGCTGTTGGTCAGAGACGTCAGTTCCTTGCCCTGTGGGTCTCTCCACAGGTTAGCTCACAACATGGCTTCCCTCACAATAAGCAAGTAAGAAAGCAGAGGAGGATGCCCAAGACAGAAGCCACAGTCTTTTTGTAACCTCATCTTAGAAGCGACACCCTGTCGTGTTCTGTCACATCCTATTCATTAGAAGCAAATTGCTAGCTCCAGCCCACACTTAGGGGGAGAGGCTTACACAAGGTGCGAACACCAGGAGGGGAGGATCACTGGGGGCTATCTCAGAGGCTGCCACCACAGTGAGGATGTGCAGCAACGCATATACTGATGACAGGAATACAAATTAGTCCTACAACTTTGGAACAGTTTGGCATTTTCTATCTAAGTTGAAGATATGCTTATCTTATGACCTAGCAACTCCACACCTAAGTATGCACCGAAAGAAATATGAGTGCATGTGCACCAAGAGGCATGTATAAAATGTTTACAGCAGCACTATTTGTAACAGCTCCAAACTGGAAACACCCAGGTGTCCTTCAACAGTAGAATGGATAAACAATTGCTGAATATTCCATCACTGGATACTACACAACAGCAAAATGAGTGAAATATAGTTACATGGATGAATATCATAAACATGTTTAGTGAAAAAAAAGCCAGACCCAAAGGAATGCATTCTTTATTATTCCATTCATACACATTTCAGAAAACAAAGGTAAGCTAGAGAATTTGGCGATGCCAGCTTAGATAGTAAAACTATAAAGAAAAAGCAAGTAAATAGTTACCACAAAAGTCAGGAAAGTGGTTTTCCTCTGTGGGAGAGGGAGGGCTTCCTGAGTGGGAAGGGGCATGTGCAGGGCTTCCAGCATCCTGGCCAACTCCGATTTCCTGACTGAGGGGGTGGTTACACAGGGGTTTGTTTTCTGATCATTTACTGAGCTGTCCATTGTTAGTTTGTCTACTTTCTATATGTACCATTTTGCCATAAAGAAAGCTTTCACAAAACTGCACACAAACTCACATCCTATTATCCAGCCATGCACAAAAAGGGGCCTAGCAGAGGGCCTGGCCTAGGCTAAGTGCTCGGTGTATGTGAGCCAGTATCCATTTTCAGGACTCCTTCAGATGGGAAATCCTGCCTGCCTCACCTCTTGACTGTGACAGGCTCTGGAAAGAAAGGAAAGCAACAGGGTTGTGCCTCCCAGAATCCCTGCCATTTGCTGCAGGTTTGGCCTGGAGGGGGCTGAGGCCTCTCTTTCTGTGAGAGGCCGATCTTCTCCCACGTTCATGGCAGGAGGCAGCGAGTGTGAGGGGGAGCAGGGCTGGCTAACGGGACCTCGGGTCAGGAGTCAGGGAGCCTTTTGAGGCAGTCACTGGAGCTCAGGTCTCAGAGACAACCTGCCTGCCCCATGCGACTTCAGTCAGAAGACTCGAAAACCCTCTCTAACCACCTGCCCCCCAGAACTTCAATGAAAAGGTCAAGAGAATTTTCCTCTCCTTTAAATGGAATGAATCTTTCTTGGGCACGGAACGAATTATTCATCAGGTGTTCACGGCACTCTGCACGCTTTCGCAGGGCCCAGCCACGCTCTGAGGTGCAGCAGACAACTTTCCTCCTGAAAGCTCAGTTATGGGCCAACTTCAAAGCCCAGGTCCTCAGAGCAGGGCACGAGTCTCCAGCTTGGGAATTGACATCAAAGGGGCGTGCACAGGTTGATCTGACGTCGGGCTGGACAGCCGCAGGACTGCAGGGGGAGGCCTCAGAGGATTCACCTGTCCTCAGCCCCTGGAGAGTTCAGGGAGGCAGCCTGGCAGTGGCACCGCCTTGCGAACGCCAACTTCAAAAGCCCTGGGCTGTTGCTTTACTTGCTGCAGGCAACTGTCTGAAATGGCTGTCGGACGGTGGAGGGCAGAAGACTGGGGCAGAGGGATAGCAGATGACCCCCAAACCTGTTAATCCTGCTGAGTCAGGGAAAGGAGACAGGGGTTTAAGATGTGGAAGAACCACCTGGAGCCCTGCTGTTTATAAAGATCGTGCGTGAGGGCAAAGCAGGACAGGAACCACTGGCAGCATGCTCCCATGCCAGGGACGGTGCTTCAGGACGGCCTCACTGGCCCTCACAATCACCCATGTAAGGCAGGTACCATTATTCCCATTTTTCAGAGGACGAAACTGAAGCGTAGGGAGGTTCGGTGAGTTAACAAGGGTGGCTTTCAATTCCACCATCCCTGCTCTCACCTACTACTCAGGGAACTTAGAAATAGGCCACTAGGGATGCTCGCTGGGGGCTAAAAGTATAAAACACATAAGACAGAGCAGAGCAGAGAGAGGCAAAGTCATCTGAGGAAGAGAGAAGGCTCCCTGGCCAGCAGGCTTTGACTTCTTTCTTTCTCTCTTTCTTTATTTCTTAGCACCTTCTTTATTCTGGGAACCAGGAATAATATAACGAACAAGACAATAATCCTTGTTTTCATGAAGCTTACATTCTTGTGAGGTAGACAGGCAATAAACAAGTAAACAAATAATTTAAAGAATAAGAGTGTGATATGTACTGATTATAATTTAAATGCAGATAAATGATAACTAATCTGTGTACTTTTTCTAGTGCTTCCGATGGGGCCGGGAACCGTGCTTAGCATTCTCTATGTAATAACTCATTTAATCCTCACAACAACCCGACTAAGGTAGCTGCTAATATAAATCTTTATTTTACAAGTGGGAAAACTGAGACATGGAGAGGTTGAGGAGCTTGCCCAAGGTCACAGGGCTGGCAAAATGGCGCAACCAGGATTAGACTCCAGAGCCTGTGCTCACTACCTCCTGACTGCCTCCTTTCCATGGTGTCAACCTACTAATAAGGGACTGGCCAGCCCTTGTCACATAGAAAGGGGGCACCCGAGGAGCAGTGCTATCTTACTCTGTCCTGAGAGAGGAAGCTCTGGTCCAGAAACGTGGGCACCAGGTCTGTGGGATGGGGGCATCCTGCAGTGAGATGGGACCTCAGGCTGGCGCTGCTCAGTGACACCAGGACTCTCCATGGTTGCCCTGGTCCTGAGACTTCCGAGGAAGGCCTGGCCTCTGCTGGTGGTGGAATGTCAGTAAACACTAGCAGGCTGGCAGGAGGGTTCACACCCAATCTTCTCCACACGTCCCCTGAGCCCAGTCAGTGTGATCATAGCCCTGAGAGACAGGCCCACTCTCGGTGCTGACAAATCTGGTTTCTGAGCTCCGAAGTCTAGGGACCAATGGCCGAGTCAAGTGTACCAAAGCAATGCCTCTCCATGGGATCCCCTGGCGATGCTCGATGCCAAGTCACAGCCATGGTGGCTGCTTCATTCTCTGAGCACCTACTACTCACTCGGCACTGTGCTAGGCACTCTCCCATGGGTCTCTTCATGCTGTCTGTGAGCTTATCCTTCTCACCAGAGGCAATTCTATTCCAAGTAAGCCGGAACCCAGGCCCACACAGCAGCCAATGTAGTGGTGAAAAGCTCTCTGGAGTCAGATACAAGCTCAAATTTCAGCTCAGTCACTCACTAGTCGTGGAACCATCGTACCTCAGTTTCCTCATATATAATACGGGGATAATGATACCTACAACCTGGGTAGGCTAGATTATGTGACGGTAGAAAATAAAGCCTAAAATCCCAGGGGATGAATACATCAAAGTTTATTTCCCACTCATGCAAAGTGAGCTGTGGGGCCTCTCCTGGGAGGTCCCCTTCCAAGTGGAGATTTACAACCAGTCAGTTTGCATCTTGTGGTTACACCATCCAGAATATTGGCTCCCAGGAGGCCACTGCAGGGGAAGAAACAGCCGGTGGGAGTGCACTGGCTCTCCAACACTTCAGTGTGGCTGGAGGAGAATGAGGAAGGGGTCTGTGGTAGACAATCTCCAAAGATGGCCTGCATCCATTCTTTCCCTTCCTGTACATGCATCCCACTCCTCCCATCACGAGGTAGAGTCTATTTCCCTCTCCTTTAATCTGGCTGGCCTTGGGCCTTGCCTTAGTCAAGAGAATGTGGAGGAAGTGACCTTGCGCCAATTCCAGACCTACTCTTCAAAAGGCCTGACAGCTTGCTTCTCTTGGAAGCGAGCTGAGGTAAAAGTCCAACTACCCCGAAACCTTCACGCTGTAAGAAAGACCAAGCAGCCACAGGGAGAGGCTGTATGGAAAGATGGAGATGCCCAGCCAGTTCCCAGCTCATCCAGCCATCCCAGCTGGGGTGTCACACATGTGAAAGAAACCATCTTGGATGTCCCAGCCCCGCCCACCCCCATAACCACACGGACCAGAAGACCTGCCCAGCTGAGCCCAGCCCAGATTGCAGAATCACGAGAAATAAGAAATTGTTGTTTCGGCGAATTTACTACACAGCAATAGAAACGTCGGTGTGTCCCTGAGGGAGGGGGAGGAGACAGAGAGAATGTTTCTGAGCCCCACGGAGAGAGGACCTGAGCAGAAGCTTGAAGAACGGTTCTCCCCAGGGCTCTGAGTGAACCAGAGCACATGCAGCCTTGCTTTTGGGTCCAAAAGACACAGGGAAACGCTCACCTGGCACTTCAGGGGTTTGTCCCTTGGGGAGAGGGCTGCAGGCCAGGCAGGGCCAGTTGTCCTGGAGCACAGGGGCAGTGGCTTCATGGCCGGAGGATACCGAGAAGCTGCACGCGGAAGGACGACAACTTGAAAGAACTACTGCAAGCTTACGTAAGATATACCTGGGGCCTCGCAGAAACGAGCAGGGGAGACATGGGCAGAGGACCCTCGTTATGAGCAGAAGGGGGCAGAGGCCATGAAATCTGAGTTGTTACTGTCACTGGGACCTCATGTGTGCCCCAGGAAACACAGGTAACACCAGGAAGGCCTGAAAGTGAGAGCCAAGAAAACTCATTTCAGAGTGTATGAGAAATACCCTTGGGGATCCCATAACTGGGAGGAATTGAAGGGGGCTGGTGTTCCCACAGCTGTGGGCAGACACCCCGAGAATTACTGTTTATTACTGGGATTCTGAACCTATTTTGACCTCCCCAGGCCCGTCTTCTTGGCTGGAGATTTGGCAAGGACCCTGGAAGGATTTTGCGGAGACGCCCAAGCCCTGGGTTCTTGCAGCTTAGGACCTGGTTTTCCAGCTCCTCCCAGGGAAGAGAGGCCTCTGGCCCTGAATTTTAGGTCTAGAAAGGAGGTGCTTTTTAGATCCAAGAGGCCTCCGGAGGCAAAGACTCAGACCCACAATGGGCCAGGAACTCAGTCAAAGGGGGCTGTGTGCTTCAGTGGGCCAGGGGAGCTCCCTGTGTGTGGGGAAAAGGAGACTTCGCAGATGCTTCCAGGGCCCCGAGCCAGGATGGCAAGAGGGACCACTGCAGCAGCCCACACACAGCAAATCGTCCCACGTCGTCACTCAGTGAAGGATTGAGAGGCGGCTCAGGGCTCAGTGGGAGAGCATCTGTGACTGATTAGTGAGGTCAACCCAGGGACTCAGGATGGCAGCAGCTTCCTGTCTGACTCTGTGACCTCAGCCAAGGGGCTGTGCCTCTCATTCCCTCTCAGTTCTAAAGCCCAGTGTGAGAGAAAGCGAGCAGCTGAGCAGTAAGAAGCCCCTTACTCGTGAGGACAGAACCCTCATCCATTAGGAGCCCCTAACAAGTGCTTTCCGGCTCTCCACGTAACAGCCCTTGAGAAGCTCACCTGGGAAGACTCTTCCCTGTCCCCTAAGCTGTCCCCAGTGTGCTCAGAGAGGTCTTTCCTAAGGTGTGTGCTGCTCCAAAGCATAGGGCTCAGCCTCCCCCAACAAAGCACGGCCCTTCCTGGGCTGGCCTGCACCCTCCAGCCACGACCTGCCCCCTCCGCTGTGCAGGCACGTCCACCCCCACACACGCCCTCACGCCAGCCTCATCTGCATTTAACATCCCTTGTTGGGCTGTGGCAGAGAATACTGAACAGACTCATATTAAAAATGCCCTTTAAAATTCAAAAGCTTTGAACTAAAGAAATACCTCGAGAAGTTTTCATGGAAAGTTCAGCTCTGCTGGTTCAATTTACTACACTTAGATGCACCTTTTCAAATAATAGCGAAAAAATGTAACAGGGTCAGACCCAATCAATATGCTTGTTCAAACAGAATTGTGGGGACTGTGATGTGCACACATTTTTTACTCTGCCTTTGTACCCCGCCACTCACTCTGAAGAAAGGTTTCTTTGCTCAGAGAGCAATGAAAGTGGTAGCCTTTGGAGTGGAGGCAGCAAAGCAATGGCGTGCTTACTGGACCAGGAGGGGCTGCCATTTTTCACAGCCCCCCAGCCTTGTCCCTTTGTTCTTTTCATAACAGCGTGCAACCCACATGGGCAAAGTCCCTCGAGCACCCGGCGTCTGACGCTGCGTCGGAAGCAGAGAGCTCCCAGCATTTGCCTGCCACGTCTCAGAAATGTGATTTGTGGATTAGACAAATAATTTGCTGCTTCTTTCCCACCCTTGGTGAGAACACAAAAGGACCTGCCACGGAGTATCGTACTGCAGTTGGGGGGAAATTCCAAAGCCCCAGTGGGCTCTTGTCTGGCTGTGAGGGTCTGCATACCCCCGACCCCCTACACCTTCCTTCCCTAAGCCAACCTTGGCAGACAGGGGCTTCCCTGGCCTTGGGCTACGACCTGCAGTAGCCAGAAAAATTCTGGAGAACCCAGCTTAACTGAAGGCAGCCAAGGGGGTAGAGGGAAGGGAAGGGGCAAGGCGCAGTTTCCACCCCACAGCCAGACACCAGGGCAGGGAGAAAAGTGAATTTAGGGAGCAAAGAAAATGCTTTTTTTCAGCATCTCCATCAGTCTGGGCACATCTTACTTCATGCGTACTCACAAGCGCACGTACATCTCAGCTTTAATCACTGAAACGATGCCCTGGACATGTTGAGAATCTGGGCAGTTCAGGAGGCTCCAGTGGGGATTAGGAAAAGATTTTATTCCCAGCCTGTTTCATACCAGATCCTAAAATATTCTCACCGGCTCTTGCTAAAATTAGATAAGATATCCTGGGCTCAACCTGGGCCCAGGGTAGACTTAAACTCATGAGTTCATGTTAGTAAACGGAAGCAGAAGCCTGCTCACGTCCCCTTTGTCAACTTCAATCCCATCATTTCAAACTCTGCTCAGGCCTTGTGGTTCCCTGTAAAGAAGCAAAGCTGGGGGGCCGGCCCGGTGGCGCAGTGGTTAAGTGCGTGCACGGTGGCCTGGGGTTTGCCGGTTCGGATCCCGGGTGCGCACCAACACACTGCTTGGCAAGCCAAGCTGTGGCGGCGTCCCATATAAAGTGGAGGAGGATGGGCATGGATGTTAGCCCGGGGCCGGTCTTCCTCAGCAAAAAGAGGAGGATTGGCAGATGTTAGCTCAGGGCCGATCTCCCTCACAAAAAAAAAAAAAAAGAAGCGAAGCTGGAATTGTGGGCCACGTGGTTTCCCAAAGTCGTCCCCACCAGTAGGGTCCCTGCCAGCCAGTACTTTCACACATGGCCCCATCTTACCTCAGGTAACAAGAGTCCTCTTGAGGGGGCCAGGCCATGTTGCCCCTTACACGTGACGCAGCTGGAGCGTGCCTTTTCCAAACCACATGTGCTCTTCAGGGGGTTTGAGTGGAGGGAGTGTCATGCTCTCTGTAGACTGAAATTTGGGCCACGATTCTTACAGAACAGGCTACCCCCCCTCCCTGCCGGAGCTGGAGAGAACAGTTAGAGTCACCATGTTCCCTCTGACACAGGATTGTGTGTGTGAAACAGAAACTGAGACCAACAGTAAAAACACCAGACACGTTTTCGCAGAGACAATGCCTGCAGGCGGCCACCCTGGGTGGGGTGTTGCCTCCATACCTTTTTTGCCTTTGCACTCAGTTACGGAGGAATCCGTCCCTCATCCCCACTTTCATCTGTTATGGAGACTATCTCCAAGTAATGCTTAAAACCGGGGAGCGTTTTTTATTTTAAAATTCAAAGAGATCAGTAGCTGAAAAAGCGCAGTGCCCCCTGTTCAGAATGCTCTGGGATCTATTTTCCCCAGTTGAAATAGCTGGAGAGTCACTCTAAACCTCGGGTGCTCTTCTTGGCAAGACAGAAAAGCTACCACAACAACAACTTGGAAACATACACATCCCTAAACTAAACGGGCCTCTTGCCTTCTGTTTTAAGCCTGCGTTACAAGTCAAAACGAATTAAACACAAATCCAGTTTGCAATGGTCCGTCACTAACCCGCCTCACTGGAAAGAGCCAGTGGCGTGTGGATTGGAAGGGGGCCTGTGGCGTCCCTCCTGCTATCTTGGATTGCAGTCCGCCTGCCAAAACCAGCCCACACGGGAGTCCACAGCCTGGCACCTCCTCCACAGGGATGGGTGGGGTGGGGGACCATCCTGAGCAGCTGCTGATGCCCAACCAAGGGCCCAGGAGCACGGGCCTTCTTCCTCCAGGCCTCCAAAGTCAATCAAGTGTCAAGGAACTGTCCTCAGGAGAAAATTCTCATAGGTGGACTCAAGCAGGATCAAGAGCTGACGCTGGGGATTTTCCAAAGAAATGGAAAAAAAACCAGGCCACTCATGAGAACACAGCCAGTAAGAAGCAGGAAGCATATCAGGTTAATATTTTAATCTGTACATCACATTTTTTTTTTGCAAACCATTACACTTTTATTTAAATTAATGTTTTCTTGCAAAATATTCATTTCATTTTTCCAACAAAATCTTATAAAGACAAAAATAAAATCTTATTTTGGCAAATGTCATGAAGTCGATACTGGCAGCATATGGAGTTAGTTAAAAATAGACAGCAACTTCTAAATATATTCAAGATTTTTTTCCTGACCATAGTCAAAGACAAATTTTCATTTTAAAGTGTGGCTCTACCCAATGGAGTTTTTTTTTCTTTTTAAACACCATTTTCTGTACGCAGACTATCACGAGCTCACGACTTAAATAAAGGACCACAAACACTGGGCCTGGCGTGGCAGTCCTCTCCCCATTTCGGGCTGGAAGTCAAGTCACAGTCCTGCCATTGTGGCCCTGCTGGCTGCCGGCCACCAGGGATGGTGGGGGCACCTGCCTGCCCTCCTGCCACCAGACCAAGTCCCGGGGAAGCGGACCTCCGTTCTCCACGGCAGGCCGCACAGACCCCAGGATTCCCATCACGGCCTACTATGCAGTCAGGGAGCTGGAGGCAGATGCCACCCAGTGTGGAGTTTATTGCTTTTGATACAATAAAAGGTGCTTCCTCTCACCTTTTCTGCATTTAAAGTGTATTTCTTAAAATTTAAGCAAACTGCTTTTTTCTTTCTGAGAAGAGCCCTTTGCTGAGAGAACCTCATGGGTGGGCTGGGAGCCAAAGCTCTTGAATGCACTGTAGCCCCTGAACCAAACCCAAGGGCCAAGGCACAGCAGACTGGGGCTCCACGTGCCATCCTAGTGGAGTTTCACGCTCCACAGCTGTCATAAGACCAGTCAGGGACGGCTGATCTCTGCAGCCAAGGGCCCCTCTTCCCCCAACAGCACACCAACGAGCCTAACACTGGAACCCACTGGAAGCACATTCTCCAATCCAGCCTTCACCTGAGTTCAGCGGATGTTGATTGGTCTCTGCTTGCCCTGCCTTCCCCACGGCCCCCCACCCAAAGGGTACCTGGATCTGTATGTGCAGCTCCAAAATCCCGCACCCTCAACTTTCCAGCCACTCAGCCCTTGAGGTGAACATTATAAAATATATTCTCATTCTAAAATACAGTGTCAGTATTTTACAGTGTGTATCAAAAGTGCCTCTGTCATATGTAAAAAGGAGTCTGAACTAAAACAAGTGGCGGGTGTTAGACCTAGCCCTATGGTGAATGCCCCACAGCTGGTGGGCTGCTCCTTTCTCCAGCTAGAACCCCTGCTTAGCTGGAAGGGGTTTCCTTGGGAGAGGAAAGGTCAATCTTCTCGGAGGAAGCTGGTTCCACTGGGCCTCTGGCTCCAGGCTTCTCTGCATGCTGGGTCACGGGTCAGTCACACCCTGGGCTGGCAAAAAGCACAGGAGACAATGAGAGGCTGGCAGGACCCTGTCCGATCTGAGGAGCAGGCCATGGGCATGTCTGTGCACACATGTGACAGGCAATGGCAGACAGGCTGACAGACAGAGAGCAGCAGAGCAGGGAGCTGGGGCAATGCGGCCGCTGCTGGGGGACCCTCAGCTGCTAGGACTCCTGGCACTTGGCCCCACCCTCCCTCCACCCCTAGCACTTCTAGGAAGTTTGTCAGACACATGCTGACCCCGAGACTGGGTCCCTGCTCTGACAGGGCAAAAGGCCCGAGCAAAGAAGACCCTGCGGTCCAGGTCTGGCCCTGCCCTGCACTCACTGAGGCCTCTGGGTGACTCTCTCAGCTTCCATAGGCCTTGTTTTTTCAATCTAAAAACAAGATGATCATACTCACCTCCTGATGAGGAGGAAATGTGGGTGTGCTCTGCAAAGAGCATGAACAGCCTATCATACAGCCAGGGCTGCCAAAAGCTGGGAGGAACAAAGCCTCCCCCTGCCCCTCTGTGGCGTGGGTCGCGTCACCAGGCTCAGATCTCCAGAAAACCACACACCCTACCAGGGCCCCAGCAGGACCTGGCTGGAGCGTTTCTTTGTGGTTCCTCAGTCACAGGGTCCCTACTCCACACCTCCCGAGAGCCTGGCCCACACAGGCCGACCTCTGTCCTCCGCCCTCAGGCTGGTGGGGCAGGCCGACCCTGCTCCGAGGCTGCAGGACACCTACCAAAACCATGGCTCCCACCCCTAGTGCACAGGATCTCTGTCCCTCACTTCACTCCCTTCTCCAAACACCGAGAGCTCCTGGGGGTGGCCCAGATGAGTCCACGCGTGGTGATGGAAAATAAAGGCTCTGAACTCGCACCGGAGGGGCTCAAACCCTGGCTCTGAAACTTACAGCTGTGACTCCTTGGGCAAGTCCCTCAAGGTCTCTGAGCTTCGTTTCCTCACCTGTAAAATGGGAGTGAATATCTTCATAGGGTTGTTGTGTGGATCAGAGGAGATGCTTAGCACAGTGCCTGGCACACAGTAGGTACTCAACAATGGTGCCCATAAGTGTAGGTAAGGCAAAGACAGGGGAAAACCCTACAAAATGTTAGTGAGATGGTATGTCAGGGAAAGGACTGCTGATCTGACTCCCCCCGTCCAGGTGAGGCAACTGGGCTCAGAAGCAACAGGCCCAGGCCAAGCACTCACCACAAGACTGGACCAAACGCCACGCCTCCTGACTCCTGTTCCAGTACTCTTCTCTAACCCCACGCTGCCTCTTCACTAAATGCTCACATAGGGAGGACTTAGTGGGGTGGTGCCAGAACATTCTGAATGGCTGTGGGCCAATTTCACATTGCTCTGGGCAGCTTCCCCCCGAAGCTTCCCTTCCTCTCCCTCCTAAGGTCCTCAAGTGACTAAAAGGCAGTCCTAGTCCCTGCTCTCATCCCCATTCTGTGTGACCTGGAGTGAGCCCCCACCCCCTCACTGGGCCCCAGTTTCCCCATCTGTAAAACTGGACTTTTTCCAGTCTCCACTTATTTGGTTTCTTTGGCCAAAGCCCCAAGAGGCCGAGATGTAACTCTTGCTTCCCACCCCCGCTGCCCCTGAAGCTGGCCACCTGGCCTGCGCTCGTCCCGTGGGGCGTCAGGCTGCGCAGGAAGGAGAGCAGGGTGGGGAGGGGCGCAGTTCTGGCTCCTGAGATTCAGGAAGGCAGGCGGCTGGGATCACACAGTCTCTATGTATCGGAGCCACTGAGGGTCGAGTCCCTAAAAAACATCAGTCCCCACCTGCCTGCCGGTCCAGGGCGGTCTCCCCAGCGGCCGCTTTGCCAGCGGAAGAAAGCATCACAGGTGGCACTGCAATGTCTCAGCAGCGGGGAGGGGCATGCTCAGCACTAAGGGAGGGGGCACGCCAGGCAGGGGCTCTTACTTGGAAGGTGTTAGACAAAGGTGTAGTGGAGTCCGTTGCTTAAGGGGGGGTAAGGTGGCACCGTCCTGGAGGACAGGGGGGCTTTAGGCGGGAGGAGGGCCAGCTGCTGCGCTAGACGGGCACACAGGAATTAAGCGGTGTGTTAGGCTCCTTGTCCACTCCCACAGCACCGGACGCGGGCAGAGCTGGGGTGGGCACCGTTGCCCACCACTAATGGCCTGGGCTTAGGGGGCACATCCATGGGCCCTGGTGGGGGCTGGCTGGGACCGGCCTGCAGTTCCCAGCTATGTCTCTGAGATGGACAGAGGGAGCAAGAGTGAAGAAAGGCTGCAGCACAGGAGAGTGAGGGAGGCTCTGCTAACTACCCGCAGGGGTCTGGTCTGGGGCACACTGGTGGTGAGGAGGCCAAGGACTGGAGGTCCACACAGGCAGAGCAAGCACAGGCCAAAGAGGAGGGTGCTTCATGATGGGGGAGTAGCCCCTGCTGAAACCCTCGACATGTGCCCCGAGATGGGTCACAGGGAGCCCCCAGGATCATAAGGAGGAGGGGTCTGGGTGAGCCACCTACGGTCTCCCCAGTCACAGAATGCCACACTGACTGCCTCTCGGCCCACTCAGCATGTCCTCCAAGGGAGTCAGGACGGTAGGGATTTCAGAGACTCTGCAGGATCAGGGTGCGAGGGACAGAGAACAGGCTTCCCCTTGTCCTCAGTCACTCCCATGGCTTCCTGAGGGGATGTTCAAGCTCTGCTCCCAAACTAGACTCCCCAGGGCCAGTTACCTTTGGGCCCTGCAGGCCCCACCCTTGGTCGCTTCCAGACCCTTTGGCTAGAGTTGGAGGCTTGGTGGGGCTGTGACACCATTTCAGGCTCTCTGACCACCCCCTCCCCAGAAGGCCTAGAACACCTCTGGCCAAGGGCACCTCCAAGACACACAGTGGCCTCTGCCCCTGGGGGGAAACAGTGCTAGGTGAACTGTGAGGGCACACGGGGGTTGGGGGGGAGATGTGGGTGGAGGGAGGAGCCATGAGTCTCTTTCCTGGTTGGGAGAGAAAGCCTTCACACGCACACACACACACACACACACACACACGCACGCACACACACGTGCACACACACACACACACACCCTCCCATTTGTGGTATTTTTTCCCCACTGGCCAGCACAGTCCCATTTCCCAAGTCTAGCATTCTGGCACAGGCCACTCTGAGAAGATAACAGTGGCTTTATTTTGCGGACGAAAGCAGGGGTCCCAGGAAGGGCTAGAGGGACCCCCCTGTGCCTTGCCCCAGCAAGAAATTCAAGCACCAATGGCTTTCCTGCACCCTTCTTCATGAGACCAGAAACCTTAGCCTTGGCCTCTTGGCTCAGGGGCCTGAAAAACCTGTTTTTCACCCGCAATCTCAGAGAAAGCTGAACAGCAGCACCACTCCCAGATTAACGAGCTCGACACACGCTCTCCTGGACCTCTTTCCTCTGCCACTTCTGCGCTCCAGTTCCCCCACTGCCTGGCCTGCCCCACCTCACCTTCCACCACCTCACCCTGCGGTGCTCACGGGACAGAACACACCACTGGCTTGCAACTACCATGCCTGACACCTGGTTTTCTGCTGACTCCCTGACAAACCATGCCGGGCCCCGAGCCCCAAGGAGCAGCGAGTGGGACCCAGCCTTGGAGACCAGCATCCACGGCCTCACCTGCCACCTGCCTGCTGCGCTGGGAGGCCTCGGAGGCCAGGGCGTAGGAGATGTTGATGATGCGCTCCTGCTCCTGTAGCTGCAAGTCCAGGTCGGCCACGCTGTTCCTGTCCTGGCCCGATGTGGGCTGCAGGTTGCACATGCTGCAGGAGGGCCAGAAAGCAGGCTATGGGCCCTCACCACCCCTGCAGCCGCTTCAGGGGAGGAGGGGCTCTCTGGCCCCTCCTTTGGGGGGCATCAGATAAAAGCACTTTCTCCCTAGACAAGGGTGTGTGTGCTACTCCCCATACACCCACGGCTTTGTTCACTTCACTGCTGTGCTCAGCTCCACTCCCTACACTTGCCAGGGTCACAAGACATGGGACAGGCCCTCCGAGTATTTCAGGACTTCCCAGATGACCTAGGCAAGCTTCCCTGCTGATCTGTGGGTGACATGCTGAGAGCCAGCCTGCCCCTTCCAATGAGTCGGACTTCCCTGAGACGGAGGCCTGGCAAAACACATGTACCCCAGCTGGCCTGACACACCCCCGGGGTCGGGCCTAGCAGGCTGCCAGGACTTGGCAGCGCGAGGGCTGACCTGGAGCGGGCGAGGATGTTGCGGATCTTCTCAGCTTTGCGATACCGCGCCTGCAGCTCCTCAAGGCTGGGTGGCTCTTCAGGATCCAGCTCTATGTAACGCTCGGGGATGGAGACCTTCTCCGGTTTGGACAGCTGAGGAGAAGACCAAGAGGCAGTGGAGGGACAGCTGAGATGTCTGGGTGGGGGACCCGCTCCCTGCCCCATCCCCAGTGTGAGGAAGCACACGGAGCCCACAGAGGTTAAGGACTCGCTAAGATCACAACAGCGGTCCACTGCGGAGCTGGGATCTGACTCCAAAGCCCATGTTCTCTCCACCATCCCAGACACCCTCCTACAGGCTGAGGGCAGGGAAGAGGGAAAGCAAAACAACTAGGCCAGAAGCCCTCAGGACAAGAACCATCCTTAATGCTACCCCCAAGGTCAGCCCCACAGCCTCTCAGCCACAACGACCCACGGTGCAGACTCTGCCTGGGATGCTCTTCCTTTTGCTGCAGAGACTCTCTCTCATCCTTCTGGCCTCACCTCCAGGAGGCCTCCCTGACCCTCCCCCACAAACCCCTTACTTCCTCCTGTCTTCTGTTGTCTCTCCGCTGTCCAGTGCAGGGACCTGCACTTAGCAGCCCTTCAGCAAATACTCCTTGGATGGGTAGGTGGGCAGGTGGACGAGCAGGCAGATGGATGGATGAGTAGGTGAGTGGGTGGATGGGTGGATAAAAGGAAGTGATAGTGCTTTCTATCCCTACAAAACCTCCTCCAATCTAGATGGGAGGCAGCCGTGCTGTAACTATTGCTTTCAAGAGGAAAATGGCCCTGACTCCCCCTACGTCTCCGACACGAACCAGTAGTAACATCAGCTTGGTGAAATCTCAAATGCCAAAGGCTAAGAATGCCAAAGGCAATTTTGCATACCCCAGGGAATTTTTTCCTCTGCAAACTATGAGAGCATTAAAACCAGGCTGGTTGAAGCTTCTAAAGACAAGCTAAATCCAATCCCAGGACAAATCTGGACTTGAATTTAAATCCATGGAGACCTTTCATTCTGGTGAAACATAGCAAGAAATAAGCTCTTCTCTGTTATTTCCAATACGGGCAGATCCAGAGGAAGGAAGTAGATTACATTGTAGCAGGAGTGATCTAGGTTAGAGATAAGGAAGGACTTTTCCCCTGGCTGGCACGCCAATTAGAACACCGTAAAACATACTTCCACTGCCAAGGCAGTGGGTAGAAGCTTCTTTTGTGAATCTGAGAGAGTACAGACCTTTGGCTGCTTCAGAGGTGCCAAAGAAAAAAGGTCTGAGGGCAGGGGACTGGCCTTCTTAACCCCTGGAGCCCCAGCTGACCCCAGAACTCGGCAAGTCCACAGGCGCCAGTTTGCCCACACCCTGAAGAACCCACCCCTCAGGGGGTGAGAGCATGTCCTCTCGCACAGTTTCAGGGCAGGCCAAGTCCTTGTACAAATGTTCCTGGGATACCCGTGGGCCACTGTGCGCCTCATCCAACAGAGTCATCATTCAGCAGACTTTTACAGAACGCCTACTGTGTGCCCGGCCTCGCGCCCACTGCACACAAAGCTGAACCAAACAGCCGGAGACTCTGCGTGACAGAGCTTACGAATGGCACAACATAGGCCACAGGAGACACCCTGAGTCTGTCACCCTCTGATTCCCTTTCTTTTCCCTTGGGCAGAGACCTTCCCATTGGTAGGGATCCAGTGGTTACTTGCTTTCCTGGGCCTGCCTTGTCATGACGCATTTGAGCCACAAGAGGGCGCCAGAAGAATTCAGACCAGAACTACGCAGGGCTCCCCGCCTCTGCCATGGCTGGAAATTTCACCTGTGATTTTCAAACCTGCCCCCCTTTTTCCCCAAGTCTGATTGCCCAAGTCAGCCTGACTGGCCAGTTGCAAAGTGGTTCTCCAGGGAACATTACAATAACAACTACCTCATCATGTGCCTACTATGTGCCAGGCCCTGTGCTCAGGACTTCTGATCTTTGCTAATTCTCTGGGCAACGTGATGAGTCACTTAATCCTCACCACAACCCACGTTACTGTCGAGGAAACCGAGGCACAGAGAAGTTAAATGACCTGCCCCAAATTAGAGAGAGAGAGATTTGAACCTGCATCAAAACGCCTGGGTTCTTTGTATTGCTTCAAGCTGCTCTCAATCCATTCTCCTGGGCCACATTGAAGCTCAGCCCTGTCCTCATTCAGGACAACAGGCCCCAGTGCCACTGGGAGGGTGGATCAGGCTGGGAGCCAGAGGCTGTGCCTCTGGGGGCACCAAGGAAGCCCGTGCCCTCACCTCTCTGCTGATGTCCAAGTCATAGTCCTGTGGTTCCAGGTCCAACTCAGTGACAGGCACGGCCTGCACTTTCAGCCAGCCATTCTCCTCCTTGTCCCTCCTTTCCCCTTGCACGGCCCGCTCCAGCAGCTGCAGGTCAAAGTCCTGCTCGCGCTTCCACTGGCAACAGAACAAGAGGGTTAAATGTAGTCCTGACTGCTCAAAGGGCCACTCCGGGCCCCATGTGGTTGGGTCTCGCAGGCCCTGAGGTCCTCGAGAAGATGGGCCTGTGGCCATCAAGGAAAACCTGTGTGATCACGGACCTCAACCTCATCTCTAAAACAAGGCAGCAGACCTGACACAGACGGTTCCTGCTGTAACTGCGTAAGGGAGAACCAGGCCTCTGCTCCCCTTACACGGCCTGATTCCAGACTGCTGATCTCTCTCTGATATGGGCCCCCCGAGGGTTCAAACATGCACCCCCAGGGCACAGGTCTAAGATTCATGACTTCAGACTCACAATGGTCCCCAGCGATACAGGAGGTCTGCAGCTCCGAGAGGGTGACCCCAAAACAGAACCTGGGACAGAGCTCCACGGAAGGGATTTGCCACTGTGTTGCCCACAGCTCATGGAAGGCTTTCCGGTTCAGGAGCCATATGCCCCAGCTCAGGAATAATGAAAAAAACAAGCCCCTTGAGGCCCTGGTAAGCAAACAGGACAGCCAAGGGCCTCTCTAATGGGTACTCCCAACGTGATACATTTAGGGGTGGGGATACTGCACCCACAGTGGGGCTGGGGAGGTCCAAGCAGGAGCAGCTGGGACCAGTGAGGCAGAGAAACCGTTGTGTACCATAGCACCTACCGTACCACGGCATCTATTGTACCCTGACATCTATTGGGGGCAGATGTTTCAAGTTAGAAAAACTGAAGCCATGTAAAGTTGAAATGCCAAATCAAACACATTTCTAAGGCTGTTCCTCAGTATCAACTTTGTAACAAGCGTCTCTTCACAGAGGAAAGTCTAACTTGGCCATTTTACAACCCAAGCACAACTGCGCGGCTCTGTGATGGTTTCCTAATCACCTCGGCCCGCGTCCTCACAGGCCTTTGACGCTGAGCTGGTTGTCAAGAGGGAACAGGCTCAAAGCCTCTCTTCTCTTGAGCAGGAGCCAAGCAGATGCTTCTCCACCCCAGATCGCCTCCTCCCTCCCACCCCATCCACCTCAAAGAGCCCCAAGCAGTCAAACGGTCTTTGATGCCCCTTCAAGCCGCCCCAGACCCATAGCCATATCAGCATATTTCCCTCATCCATGCACAAGCTCTCGATACTGACTCCAAACCAATGTAGTCGCTCCTAGGTGTTGGTTTCCAGTCACAGTATGAAAGGATTAGGCAGTTGAAGTCTCAGGGATGAAAAATTAATTTAATGATTCACAAAGAAAAGCACATTTTCTTACACGCTCACGAGTGCCCGAATAGAGACAAGTCCTCATTTAAACCCAGCCTGATTGTTTCCACAAACAGAAAAAGTTCACTAGACTCTCAAATGCATCCTGGGGAAGAACCACGCCAATCCATTATCATTAAGCAACACGTTTATTGGCGTTGATGCAGAGACTTACACAAGTCTTTTTTAAGAAAAAAATTACAAGGTATTCAAGTTATGATTTTAGATTATCTTTCTACATTTGAGACATCAGGTTGGAGAAGGTCAATGTTACCCCATACGACATTTGCTCATAAAGATGAAGTTACTGGCTTTACAGCTTCTCAGGATGAGTGTCCTGGGTCTTACCCCTTTGGTGTCTGAGCTAAAACCTGTAGAGGCCCTCTGAATACAGAACATAATATATCTTGCTATCTGTTCAATTATTAAATACTAGAAACAAAAAGTTTTCCATAAGAAATTGTGCAACGGGACTGGAGAAATTAAAACCAAACCACCTTAGACTTGGTAGAATTTATTCAAATGTGCAATCTCTGAAGTCCGCGTCTACTGTCCAGATGTAAGGCATGGACTTTGATAAATTCATAATGCCCAGACCTCTGCCAATGACCACGGCCCTCAGACAGTGGGTTGGCTCAGCCTTGCGGGGTGGCTTTTGGGATGAGTAAATTACGAGTCAGTAGGCCTGCATGAAGGGGACAGGAGAAAGGTGAGTCACACACGGGAGTGCTCGCTAGGCTACAGAGACAAGAGCTGCTATTATAAGCCTGGTAACAAAGAGCACAGGCCAGTTAGAGAATGTTCAACGCAAACTAGAAGCTCCTGTAAACACAATCAGGCAGGATTAGAGGCAATGAGCGGTAATACTAAAAGCAAAAGAGCTTGTGCAATGAATTAGGGAAAGAACAGTCAGGCTAGAGGTCTCTGGAAACACTGATTTCAAACAACAGAGAAGTCACGTGGAATGTTTCCAAAAGAGACCTAAGGCGACTGTGGGCAGGGTGCAGTGCCTGGAAGCACCACCAGGGGGAAGCAGATTCCCTGGCTCTCCTGGGGCACCACGAGGCCTGTCAGCACCACAAGCTGTGGGAGACCACAGCCTGGAGACCACACGACCCTGTGCTCAGTTGCCCCACAGGACATCCGCCTGGAGGTTTGAGAGGCTGGTTGGCTTGTGCTCCTCATCAAATCATACTACCTTTTTCCTCCTCCACTTCTCGAACCCTGTATTCCCAAGTCCTTGATTCAGCCGCGAGACTCCGAAGGCCTACAAAGGCCTCTCTCAAGCTCAGCTCGGAGGACTGACTTTGGACATTTTCTCTGCTCCTAGGCTCCTGCCATGACATCCTCACTCCTGCTCTGGTTGTGGGTCACCCTCTGACCAGGTCACACACGCGGCCTGGGTTGTGGACAAACAGTCCGTGGGGTGTTCTCTGAATCATCTAGGTCAGTGGCTCACTCTCTCAGAGGTGTGACATGACATGCTTGTGTTTGGGAGACTCGAGGAAGCTCTGCTCCCTGTCCCAGCCCCACCTGCCTGGACCCTCCTAACATACTGAGCCGAGATCTCCAGGGAGCGGTTGGCTGAGGTAGCGGGACGAGGGCAGACCCGTCCTCTCTCCCTGATTCAGCGTCCTCTTGCGCTCCCGGACCAGGGCCTTCTGGTGCCGCTTCATGCGCTCAAGCTGCTCCTCCGCACTCATCTTGCCCCGCTGGTGGTCCCCTGAGTACAGGCGCTCCAAGGCACTCTTGGGTCTCTGAGGAACAGGAGGGTGCAAGACAGACAGAGCTGCTGGGCTGGGAACACAGAGGGCAGCCACCCTGCTGGCTTCATTCCCGTTCTTTGTCTCTCTCACACACACATACACACACACTCATACACTCACACTCTAGTTGGGCTCCTCTTGCCATAGAGAACCACTTTCTCTAAGCACACTCATGGACATGATACCCCTGCTATCCTGCTCCCATGGCAGCACCCCATTCTGCAGATGCAGACACTAAGGCCCAGGCCTGTCCAGTTGGGCACACACGCAGCATACTATGGGGCCAGAACTCAGGGTGCAGATTTCCTGGGCTCCCTCCTCCAAGCCTGACAGACTGGAGAGAAAGGTAGGTCCTCAGGAAACAGGGCAGTGTAATGCCTCTCTTGGTGGGCAGTGGGGAAGGCATCATTGAGCACATGGTGACAGGGACCTTGAGCTCAGGAGCGGCTGAGGTCACCTCAAAGGCCATCCCCAGGGCCCACAGGATCGCCAGTCATAGTCCACCTCATAGCCATTCCCTCTGTGCATGAGGGAGCAGTGAGCCCCTGGAGAACCTCTCAAGGACACTCACAGGGAAGGTCACCTTGCTGCTTTCCACATTGAGACCCCGCCGGAGGGTGACGTAGGGAGCAATGGTGGACGACTGCTGGAGCCTTGACGTGGACCCTGAGAGCCCTTAGTGAGGAAAGAGAAATGCAACTATATTTGTGACGGGGCAGACAGGCCAGCAGCCCCTCCCTAATCACCTCCCACTCCTGTGAGGGAACCACAAGGGCGCAGCCAGCAACCCACTCTTCTTCCTCCCCAGGGCCTGGACGAGCAAGGCCCCGGGTAGAGGATAAAGGGCCAGCCCAGGGCTGCCCTCTGTCCCCAGTGGGGGACAGTGTCCCTGCAAATCTGTGAACTACCTTCATCTTCCCTCACATGCAGAAGACCTGGGCTGCTTGGCAGGTGAAAAGGATGGAGAGGTAGGAATGCCCTTTATCCCTTCTTCCTGATGAACTCCTAGGCATCCTGCACGACCCAACTTAGATGCCTTGCCTGTGTGAAGGCTTCTGAAGTGCCCCAGGCAGTATCAGTTATCCCCTATATCCCCAGTATATTCACTGGTTACTGCACTGACCACAGTGTCAACATACCTGTCTGACTAGATTGCAAATTCAACAATGCCTGGTTGACCAACTGACTGAAAGAATAAATGAATGAAGGGAAAGAAGGGACCAAACATTTATTGAGCATTTACTATGTAACAGGCAGGCACCGTGCTAGGTGTTTTATACAGATTTTGTCCCACTGGCCCTACAATGTAAGTATTACCTGACCACTGTAGAAGGGCGTAATCTAAGGCTCAGAGAGGTTAAGGAACTTGTCCAAGGTCACATGGTAGGAACATCACTGACCATGCGCTTCCCATGAACGGGTCCTATGGCCTAGAGGAATCATCTCACCCTGGCTGGTGCCACAGCCTGAGCTTTCTCCACTAGCCGTGACTCTCACCAAGGGTGGCCCTGACATCTGGAAAGGGGCAACACACTGACTGAGGACACCACCAGCATTTAGCACATGGGAAAAAGAATGATCAATGCCCTGCATGGCCCAGAGAATCCTGAGCAACAAAGAACTGTCCTGCCCAGGATACCACTAATACTGCCATGGAAAAACACCTCTAGGCTGTAATGAATGAAGGGAACAGGGTCCCCAGGTACAGTGCCAAGGGCTGCTGGGATCCAACTCAGCAAAATCCAGAGCGCACACCCTCCAGGGACCAGCTCAGGCCACAGCAAGCCTAGACAGTGTGGTGGGCTGGGAGTCACATGACCCCGCAGGTGTCAGAACCATGGCTGTGTGTCCTCCTGCTTCCGCACCTGGCCAACGGGGGAAAGCACTTGACCTCCCACCTTGGGGAGCAGACAGGAAAATCAGGTGAGGGAGCACGGTCAGCCTGCTCACAGGTTCCAGGAGGACCAGATGCAGAAAGGTTGGGAGGCCTCCCTTTAAGGGGATTTCTGAGGAAGAGGGTCTGGCTATGGGGAAAATGGGGTATGGGTGAGCTTAAGGGCCTAAGGCTGCTCCCATCCCCATCCAGAAGGGATAGGGGAGGACAGTGAGAAGGAGGCCCAAACGAGGAGAAAAGTGTGCTTGTTTAAAGAAAGGACTCATGGAGTCTTAGAGTGACACAGAAGAGGAAAAAACCCTTGGGAGGTCCTGAGATGGCCAAACTGATGCAGTCACCCAACATCCCAGCCTGCAGGGGCGGTGGCTCTGGGGCCAGAACACTGGGATTGTACTCTGGCTCCATCATTTACTGGCTAATTAGCAAGTTATTTAATTTCTCTGAGCCTTAGTTTTCTTATCTCTAAAATGGGGATAATAACAGTACTTCCCTCATAGGATTCTTACGGATATTAACTAAGTGAATATAAAGTGCTTAAAACAGTGCCAGGCTTCACAGTAATTACTATTATCATTGTTCCTGGGGGCAGATGTAATAGGAGAGGAGAATCAGGATGTGGGCCAGATCAGGGAAGGACAGGCCCTCCCTGACAGCCGCTGCCCACAGCTGTAGGCAGAAGGGTGCGAGGTACCGGGTGAGGGTTGGGGAGCAGTGGTGTGGTGGTGGTGGGGGTTCCCAGAAAGACTCCATGGAGATTCTTGCCTTACCTCTGCCTGGCAGCGTCTGGTACCTGCTCTCAGAGCCCACGAGTCCCAGGGAGGGCTGGGCCATGTCCCCACTGAAGGTGGCCAGCTCAGGCTCACTCACGTATGACCGGAGCTCCACCTGTGGGCAGAGTCTGAGGCTGTCATTCCTGCCCTGCATCAGCCACCTTCCCTCTCCACAGCACACTGGGGCAACCCCAGGGGTCCTCCCTGCTCACCCTCGAGTCCCCGTTCACACACTGCCCCTGCTCCCGGTCTCGCTTCCTCTCGTCCGACTGCCGCTTGAGGCCCCTCACTGAAGTGTGCCGGATGATGGTGGCCTCCCTCGGCAGAGGTGGCACGGCCGGGGGCTGGTCCTCCGGGCTGTAGAGCTCAGGGAGTGGGGGCCTGGGAGGTGCCTCATCTTCCTGCTCAGAAAAAGAACCAGAGTCCAGTGAGAGGGAGCTCGAGGGAGGACGCTGAGTGGTGGCCCAAAGGGCAGAGCAGGCCACCTCAGGCCTGCACAGCATGACCACTTCAGCCAAAAGATGCCAACATTTCCCCTGGTTGACCTCTGAAGAAGGGGGAATGCCTCTGCTCTATCTCCATTCTTCCCTTTGACTCACACATTTTCTATTTTTCCAAGTGTTACCTATACAAAATCCAGAACTCAGGTCTCTTGGGTCCATGTTGACTCCACTTGCTTGGAGCGCATCATAGGGGGAGCAGGCTGGTAGCTCTGCACTTATTCATCAGTCTATGACAGCACCTCCTCCACCACACCTGGAGAACAATCGTCTACCCCACTCCAGTGCTCAGACTGAGCCGGCTCAGTGTCCCTGCACAGTCCCTGGATCCTTCAGCAGGCTGGGGATCTGAGCAAGGACAATCTACACCCTCCTGCCCTATCAGAAATGTGCATGGTTACAAAATATTTCCTCCTTCCGGACTCAGGGACTGAATAGGCAGTCAGGACGGGTGACTCACTGCCTACCCTGCAGCCCACTCCCTGGGCCAGGATGAATGTAACTATTTTCCTTGAAAGCCCCTACCCACAATGCTCTGAGGGCTGTGGCCTCTTTACAGACAAACAGCCTGGACCGACCGCCATGAACACCCACTCCTGGGACAAAGAACCATGGAGACTCCTTCCTCCTAAACTCCTCTTTTCTTAGTCTAATTTTGCTTTGTTTTTCAGAATTTTGCAGAGTTCAGGAAAGGGTGCTGCAAGCTTGCTTTGCCAAGGTTTATCAGCATTCTTCTAATGCAACACATTTCATTATTGTGTGAAAGTTAAGCCGCCTACCCAAGATACCCATTAGGCTCTCTGAGCATCAGTGGTTTCCAACCCTGACAAGATCTCGGAATCACCAATTTTTAAAAAGCTCCCCAGAAAGATAAACACAAAACATTAATTGCCTTTGATTGAAGCAAATAGAATGTCTAGAGACAGAGGGTACATGGGAGACATTTATTATATACTTGTTTATATCTTTTGATTTTGTACCGTTTGAGTATTATCTAATAAAAAAGTAAAAAGACATTAAATTCAAGAAAATAAGCCAAATAAAAATGAAAGAACTATAGTTACATGCAACAATGTTGATGAATCTCACAAACATAATGTTGAAGAAAAGATGCAAGATACAAAAGAATAAATACAGCACAGTCATGTGTCGTTTAACGATAAATGCATCGTTAGGTGATTTCATTGTTGTGCGAACATCATAGAGCGCTCTTACACAAACCCAGATGGTATAGCCTACTACACACCTAGGCTGTATGGTACTAATCTTATGGGATCACTGTTGTATATGTAGTCTGTCGCTGACTGATACATCATTATGCGGTGCATGACTGTATTACATATGAGCAAAATTAAAGTGTTTAGAGATGCAAACATAATGGGAATTATCCAAAAAGTCAAGATAGTGGTTACCTCTGGCAGAAAGGGCCTGCACTGGTACAGCCACTATGGAAAACAGTATGGAGGTTCCTTAAAAAATTAAAAATAGAACTGCCATATGGTCCAGCAATTCTACTTCTGGGAATATATCCAAAGGAAATGAAAACACTACGTTGAAGAGATATCCCCTATGTTTACAGCAGCATTATCTACAATAGCTGAGACATGGAAACAACCTAAGTGTCCATCAACGGATGAATGGATAAAGATGTGGTGCATATACAATGCAATATTATTCAGCCATAAAAAAGAAGGAAATCCTGCCATTTGTGACGTGGATGGACCTTGAGGCATTATGCTAAGTGAAATAAGTCAGACAGACGGAGAAAGACAAATACAGTATGATCTCACTTATATGTGGAATCTTAAAAGAAAAAAAAAAACCTCAAAGAAAAAGAAATCAGACTTGTGGTTATCAGAGGCAGAGGGTAAGAGGCAGGAGAATTGGAGGAAGGTGGTCAAAAGGTACAAACGTCCAGTTACAAGATAAATAAGTACTAGGGATGTAACGTACAACATGATGACTACAGTTAACACTGCTTTATGATATATGAGAAAGTTGTTAAGATGGTAGATCCTAAGAGTTCTCATCACAAGGAAAAAAACTTTTTTTTTTCTTTTTTTCGTATCTATATGAGATGATGAATGTTAACTTATTGTGGTAATCATTTCACAATATATGTAAATCAAGTCATTTTCTATACACCTTAAGTTTATACAGTGCTGTCAATTATTTCTCAATAAACCTGGTGGGGGGCGGGGGAGGCACGAGGCAGAGACAGGGCCTGCACCAGAAGGAGACCGAAAGGCCCAAGGGCTTCTGGTTGCTGGCGAAGTTCCATTTCTTGGTCTGGGTGTTGGTAAAACATGGGTGATCTCTTTATTATTATTTCTTAAATTATATACTCATGTTTTATGTCAATTTCAGGATGAAATCATTGTTTCACAAATAGAAACTTTAAACAAGCAAACAACAACAAAAATATGGTACAACTGGTGAACACACACACATTACTAGAAGGAGGGGAGAGAAGACCCCCCTGGTGACCCTGATGCTCAGCCAAGTTGAAAAGCCTGGCCCTGAGCCACAGAGGACCAGGCTGTGAGGAGGAGCCTCTGGCATCGTCTATTCCAAGCTGCTTGTTGTGCACAAGGGCAAACTGAGGAGGCTCAGAGAGGAGATCGGCCTTGCTCAAGAACCCAGTGAGAGAACAGGACTAGAATCTATGCAGTCCAGCTCCCAGGCTAGCACCTTCTCCCTCTGTTCCTCGTCCCGGCCGGCAGGCATCTTGCCTTATGTCAGCAGCATCTGCCCCAGCCATTCCTGCTGTTCTGCTATTTTTCTGTCTCCTGTTTGGTGGCTGGTGCCCCATGCCTCTTAGATCTGGGATTGGAAAGGAGATCTCAAGATGGAGAAATTCACAATGACTCTGGGTCCTGGCATCTGTCTTCCAGCCCTGGGCCGTGGCTGGAAGCAGGTGGACAGTGAAGAGCTGGGTATGGGAACGTGTGTGTTTTACCCAGCACTGAACACTGACCTCGTCAGAGGTCCTAGGTACACATGGTGCCCAGGCAAAGCTCCTCCACGCCTTTATTGGCAAAGACCTAGAGGTCCCCATTCCAAGGTCCCCTCTGCTATGACTTCCCTGTCACTTGGACCAGACCCCTCATGTTCTCCAGCCAAGGTTGGCCTGGCCCTGGAGACATGAGCTGTCATGGTACCTGACCACATCTTCTATCTCCTTAAAGTCTCCTCCCGTGCTCCAAGACTCTGCCAAAGGCTAACCCCTCTCTATGCCAGGCAAGCCAAGGTGTTGGCCCAGGCAACCACATGGGCCACAGACCTGACCTGAGGGCCTAGGCTGAATGCCCAATTAGATGGCAGATGGCACAGAGAATGGTCAGGAGATGTGGACTGGATCTGCTAACTAACATGGAGACCTACAACAAATTTTAACACCTTTGGGCCTCAGTTCTCTGATCTGTGGGATGGGGATACTGACCTTCCTGCTTATACTCCTTAAGGTTATTGTGAAGATCAAACATTTCCTACAACCCAGCTGAGTGCTCAACTGTAGGTGAAGATAAGGATACTTTTCTGCTGAAACAAGCCCATAGCCCACGGGCCTGTATAACTGCAGGTTTGCAGGGAGCGCCACACGGGGCAGCACACCTCTTTGCATGGTGCAGATCACGAAGTCCACCTATTCAGCACAGTCACTTCCTCTTGCTGGGCCTCAGTTTTCCCAACCACCTAATGGGAGGGTTGGGCTACACCATCTCTAAGGGCGCTTCCAGTTCTGGGGGTCTAAGGCACAATGGCAGAGCCCTACCATTCCTTAACCGCTCATGGCTCAGGACTCTGGCTGCTTCCATCTCCCCAAGTTTCCCCAGAAGCTTCTCTCCCAAGAGAGACTGACCTGAGGACAGAGGGACAATCATCTGGTGGAGAGGAATGACGCGCTCAGCTCCGGGTCATCAGTACTCACCACTTTGGGCTTAGTCTTGGTTGGTGACTGGAGGGGGGACGTCACTTTCTTCAGCTGGAGCGGATGAGGTCGGTACGGCACGTAGGTCTGCAGCTGAGGGAAGAGTCGGACCTCCAGCGGGGTCCGCACCGGGGTGGTGGGAGGGCTGGGCTGCGGGGGCAGCTTGCTCTCCGAGGTCGAGAGTGAAGGCACAGGCGGGTGAGAAAACAAAGGCACCGTCTTCCTCTCTGGGGGCGTGGACGAAACACGGGATAGCATGTATCAAGACCCTCCTCCTCCAAGTACAAGAGGAGTGACAGCGCCTCAAGACCTGGCCTCCCCCAAGACCATTCCACCCACCTGGGTGCTGGCCTCCAACACCCTGCTCCCAGGAACATGGTGCACTCACCTGGATTTTTGACCGATTCCACCAGGATTCTGAAGTTCTCTTTATTTGCACTCAGGCCTGCGATGACATCTTCAATCCTCCAGAGATCCTTCTGTATCTGAGATTTCTCCTGGGGAAGACAAGGTGGTGGTTCACTTCCTTCTTAGCTCCTTACCAGAAGTTCCTTATTAGGACTTAACGCTATCATTTCAGACAGAGCCCCTCACCCTGGGGGCAGCATCCCCTTCAGAAACCCCACGAGGGCTAGAGCCAAGCCTGCTTCACAGCTTCATAGGGAAACACAGACACGGAAAATGCCCAGGGTCCAGGGGAGAAATTTCAGAGCAGCTCTCACTAGTCCACCTTGCCTATTTCCGGCTAATTGAAAAATAGACTGCCTTAAATACTGTACAATTCCACTTATATGAGGTGTCTAGAGTAGTCAAATTCAGAGACAGGAGAGAGTCTGCCAGAGGCTGGGCGGTGGGATGCAGATGGGGATTGTTGTTTAATGTGCACAGAGCTTCAGTTTTGCAAGATGAAAAGAGTTCTGGAGATTGGGTGCACAACAACATGAATGTACTTAACACCACTGAATTGTACACTTAAAAATGGTTAAGGTGGGGGCCAGCCCGGTGGCTTAGCGGTTAAGTGCGCGCGCTCTGCTGCTGGCGGCCCGGGTTCAGATCCCGGGTGGGCACCAACGCACCGCTTCCCCGGCCATGCTGAGGCCGCGTCCCATGTACAGCAACTAGAAGGATGTGCAGCTATGACATACAACTATCTACTGGGGCTTTCGGGGGGGAAAAAAATAAATAAATAAAATCTTTAAAAAAAAATGGTTAAGGTGGTAAATTTTATGTTATGTATATTTCATCACAATTTAAAAAAATAGACGGTCTTAGGACACCATGGCAGAAGGGAAGAGAAGGCACGGACTAGAGGTTACGCCACCTTGAGAATCGAAAGAGCATTTTTCAAAAGACAAAGCTGAGTCGAGGGATTTGAGTTTTAGTTAAGAGTACAGTGGGGAATATTACTTGGCCATAAGAGGGATGAATTACTATATGTGCTACACCACGGAAGAGCCTGGAAAACATGATGCTCTGTGAAAGAAGCCAGACACAAAAGGCCACATATTGTAGGATTCCATTTATATAAAATGTCCAGAAAAGGTAAACCCATAAGAACAGAAAATAGATTAGTGGTTGGCTAGAACAGGGGTGGAAATGGGGAGTGACTGTTAATGGGTACAGACTTTCTTTTTTTGGGGTGATGAAAACGTTATAAAATTGATTGGTGGGGATGGGTGCACAACTCTGAATATTCTAGAAACCACTGAATTGTATACTTTAAAAGGGTGAACTTTATGGTATGTGAATTATACGATAAAGCTGTTATTTTTTAAAAAGTACAATGGGAAAACAGCCAGGCTACACAACCACATGCATACTCTGACAAGTTACAACCAAAATCGGATGGGAAGAGGCCCTAGAAAGAGGTGAGCAGGGTCTGCCATTTTAACAGTCCTTTAAACATCAGATGTAGAATTCTTTTTTTTTCTGGTGAGGAAGATTGTCCCTGAGCTAACACCTGTGCCCAACTTCCTCTGTTTTGCATGAGGGACACCGCCTCAGCATGGCTTGATGAGTGGTGTGTAGGTCTGCACTCGGGATCCGAACCTGCGAACCCCGGGCCGCTGAAGCAGAGCGCACAAACTTAATTGGGCCTGGCCCCAAGATGTAGTATTCTTTTAATTTCTAAGTTATAATGGGGGAAGACAGCCTTGGCCCCACCGCATGGATTTAAAAAGGAAGACTTCACATCCCCACCTCCTCTCAAGGCACCGGCCACCCTCAATTGGAAGAGTTGTCCCTCAACACTGCATGATACTTACGGACCTGCCTGATTCTGCAACTAGACTATGTTCCCCTTGACACCCCCACAGGGCTGGGTACTTGGCAGGTTCTCAGTCCGTGCGTGTTGAATGAATAAAGGACCAATCATGCAAAATTCCCTGATCCAATACTTTCCAAGAGCCATGACAACAGATGTCTGAAGCCCCCCATCCTAAGGGGCTCCTGCTCTCGTACTCTCTCCACCCTTCCAACACCATCGCACATCCTCAGGGCTGACAAGCAAATAACGGGCTTGATGTTCAGCTCCACACTAAAGTATGAGTGTCCTAAAACAGACGTGTTATTGAACCCAGACTGTGTGTGTAAGCTAAGAGGATTATAGCTAGGGCTGAGGTCCCCAAGTGAAAAGCTGGGGACAGGTGAAGGTCGAGCATGGGATTAAAATCTACTCTCTCTCTCCCGCTCTGGCGGTCCACCTGGCATACTTCTACCTGTCAGTCCACAATCCTGCTCCATTCTGCCTTTCTGTCACCCTCACGTGTAAGAGCAGAGCAGAGAGGAGCAACGGCTGGAGAACCGCTCTTTCTCCAAGGGCAACAGAATTTCAGAACTTAATGACAAGGTGAAGAAAGCTTCTGGGGAGCAAGAAGGTGGGGTTTCATTCCTGTGTCCTCACACCATGCTGGGCAGAAAGGCTCCTATGTACTACCTTCAGCAAAGGCTGAACTCATTGTCCGGAAGCAGGGAAACTAAAGGGAGCCTCACCTATGGCTGCCTCTCACACAGTTACCTGGATGTTCTTTTAACTGCTGTCTTCCCTGCCCAGGGAGCCCTGAGGATCTTCATAAATAAAGCCACTGCTTTACTGAAAAGGCTGTGAATTTCCTCACAGCCAAACCTGCCTAAAGGGAGGTGAATTTCCAAGCCCCACGATGACGGGGGATTTGCATATGGGGCTGCAAGCATATCTCCGGCATTAGTGATTTATTCAGGACTCTAACAGCTTGCCTGGCCTAGAATTACACCAAAGAAATTAGCATAGAGCCTGCTCAAAGAAGGGCTCTGTGAGCTTCCCAGGTCACTGTGGACTCAGGGAAAGCATGAGCAATGCCACTGGGCTAGAAGGAAATCAAGCTGCAGGGACCTGGCTCCAAAGTGGCCTACCTCCTAGTAACTTACAGGGCTAAGTTCTCCAGGATGTCTGTGACAAGACCTGTTACATTGTACCCATTGTTTTTTGGAGGAGAAAAACAGATTCTGGGCCTGCTGTATGTTAAATCACCATGAAATAAGGCTCGGTAGAAATACAGATGGCCAATAATCATATGAAAAGATGTTTAACCTGCTAGTAACTAACTAAATGCAAATTAAAACAAGATGTCCTTTTCCAGCCAGCAGACTGACAAAAACTAAAAAGACGGATAACATCGAGTGTTGGCGAGGATGTAGGCCAACAGGTTCAGCACTCTCATTCACTGCGGGTGGGAGGGCAAATGAGCTCAGCCTTTCAGAGGGTGATTTGGCAGTGTCCATCAACATTTAAGATGTACACTCATTTCAACCCAGCAAGTCTACTCTTAGGAGCCTATCTTAGATAAATACTTGCAAATGAGCTTGAAAAGGCGGTTACATAGATGCCCATTGTGGACTGTTTATAAAAGCAAAACACTACAAATAACTTAAATGCCCATCAGAAGAGGACTGACTAAAGTGTGGAACATCCAGACTATGAAATACTACATAGCAGTTAAGAACTAATTTAATGTCAGTTACTGAGACCAACACTGTCCAACACAACTCTCTGAGATTAGGGAAATCTATAACACGTGCTGTACAAAACAGTAGCCACTAGCCACATGTGGCTGCTGAGCACTTGAAATGATTCCAGTGTGACTGAGAAATCTATTTTTAATTTTAATTAATTTATGTCTAAATTTAAATAGCTACCGTATTGGGCAGCATAAACTTGGGGGTATCTTCCCTGGAAAGATTTCCACAACATAAAGTTATGACAAAAAAGTGAGTTATCAAACAATGTGTGAGTATGATTCCTCTTTAGGTAAACCCAACTCCCACCCCCAACTAAACTACATGAATCTATGTATGTGCTTATGTTTAGAAACGCATAAAAAACGGTCCCGAAGACAACACTGCAAACTGATGGGATTACACATAGGGAAGGTGATGGGACTGGGGCAGGGAGGGGGGAAAGAGGAGACTTTTGTTTCATTTTTTTTGTTTTTGCTTCTCATTGTTTGGCCTTTTCAGAGAGATGCATTCATGTGTCATTTGTATAATCATAGAAATGCAATGAAGGAAAAGCTAAAAAAAATTACTGCTAAAATTAATGTGGATCATTGAAGTTCAAGAAGATAAGTCTAACAGGACAGGACAGTTTAAGGAACTAGTAACTAGAAAGACTCATTTGTTAAGACTTTGTCAACGACATTCACCTAATGTTTTCAAACCACTGTCCTAAGTGCTGGGGATACGAAAAAGAACAGGAAAATGTTAGTCAGCTCTAATGAAGGGGAATTATGGGAAAAAAAACAACAGTAGCAGGAGACAGACAAGTTCTAGGAAACCTCGTAGGCCCTTCCTGGGGTGAGGCTAACGTCCAGCGAGTCAGTATGTTCATTAAATCACTTGAATGAAGAGCCTTGGCTAGAACTAGTTCATCAATTAACAAGCCTAGTCCCAAAATAGGCCTAGCATAGTGCCTCATACACAAAAGGCCTCTCAATTAATGCTTGCTGAAGTCGAATAAATCAATTATATGTCAGGGCCCTGAAAGAGGAGATATGGATCTGAAGATGGGTTCGAAAGCAGGTTACTTTCCATTTTCAAAATTTTGAGGGTGGGGTGGCAGCCTGGTGGGGGAACACTGAGCAGCTGGAGGACCCAAGCTGGAAGAAGGAAAACCACACGGGGCCTTTCCTTCTCTCACCTGTGGGGGCAGAGGCAGTTCTCAACGGGGTGGCCTGGTTTTTTAGGGTAAAGGAGGCAGGGCTCTAAGGCTGCCTTGCCTGAGTGTGGCAGGGGCACAGTGATGGGTATCTCCCAGCCTGGCCTCCAGAAATGCAAATGACCGCCTGGAGACCAGAGGCAGCTCATGGAGCTGAATTCACACTCCTCCTCGAGTGAAGGCTTGATACCATCTATCTTCAGGAATCAGAGGAGGGAAGGAGGTGAGGGCTTCCTGCTGCTGTCTAAGTGAGTAGCTAGGAACCCAAGACGGGGCCAAGAACCACAAGAACACAGATCACTTTCAAGTCTCTGTGAGATTCTCAAGGTTGGTATTTGTCTCCTCTCGAGTCTGTTTCCCCAAATGATCAGTAGCAAAACCCTTACAAAAATGCCCGAGAGCTTGTGGTTGAGAGGAGAGAGACAGGGGGAGCTGAGGTCAGCCTTCTCATCACAGCCTGGCTGGGGAAGGGATCCCCAAGGGAGAGCGTGGGGTGGCGAGGAGGCTGTCCCGGTGGAGGAAGAGACGGCCCCTGGGTAGTGCTCTCAGCACCCACAGGTGAAGGATCTCAGAAGAAATCAGAGCTCAGAAGGGATGAAGAGCCCCTGGGTCACCTGGAAAAAAAAGGCTTTTCTGTGTTGCTCCTGCAGGGTCTGCTTCAGCTGCTCCACATCACTTTCCAACTTCAGGTATTCGTTCCAGGCATTTTCCATCTCCTGTTGGCCAAGGAAACGCTTCTGATTTAGTTACCCGCTGCTGCCAAGAAGGCTCCACGAGCACCTGTGCTCCTGATCACTGCCGGCCCAGCCAGGGGAAGGGGACAGGTGAGAAAGGGACAGCGGCTGTCTTCTCATTCAGGCCTGTCCTGGCCACCTGCACTGTCCCCTCTCCCACCCTTGGGGATGCTTGGAGTCCCAGTATGGCAGAAAGGGCCTGCATCACATCAGATGGACAAATGGAAAAGTGGAAATTCTGACGTGTGCAGAATCAACTGCACACAAATCAGGGAAATAGCCTTGCAGGCTGCTCTGAGATTTCTGGTCCCTTGGGTGTCACTGTGGCCATCCAGGAGCTGCTGATGGAAAGCACCATAAGGCATGAGTACAGACAGACATGTCACCCCTGGACAAGGTAAGCTACTGTCAGGAGGCAGCCTGGAGAAGTTCTGCTCCTCCAAGACACTTGTCACTGGCCACCAAGTCAACTACAGCCTGGGAGATGAGAAAATCAGCCCCCTGGCAGCCTGAGCTGAGGAGGAAGTGTCTGCCTCCCTCCACACCCTCTACGCACAGTGGACTCTCTGGAGAGCTCCGCCCGGATGTGGACGAGGTCCTCCTGCAGCAACCTCTGCTGGTAGGCAATCTTCTCCAGGTGCTGGGGCTGGTCTCGGTACTGCTCCATCTGTCTGTGCAGCACCTCCAACACGGACTCTAGCTGGTCCTGCAAGGGCCAAAGAACAAGATGATAGCAGGACAGTCCCTGGAGGTCTCCCTGTACCAGGCCAGGAACTAAACAAACCTGCTGATCTAACTGAGGCTGAAGGGGCCAGCGCCCAGCTGGGGCCTGAGTCAGGGTCTCTGATTTCAGCCCTCACTCTGCCCACTGGGTGGCCTCCTGGGACAAATAACCTAAAAGCTTTGTGCCTTAGTTTCCTCATCTATAAAGTGGGCATAAAGCCATCAAATCCTATGAGATAAACTATGAGGATAAACGAAAGAACAGATAGAAAACTCTCTAAGCTCTAGGGAAAACGGGCATCTTATAAACTCTTGGCATCACAAATATAATGCCTTATTAAGATGCAAAAAAGAAAAAATTCACTTTAATGGCCTAAGAGACCAAACATCAGTAGCCCCTGGCCTAAACCTGCCCTTCCAGCTGGACTTGCTTCCTCCACAGCCCAGATCCTAGAGGAAAGTAGCTTTAGGAAGCAAGGGTCTCTGCCCTGTTATGACTGCAGCTACTTTCTCCAAGGCAGCCTCCCTTCCCTTGAGGCATCACATACAAGCCAGCGGAGCCCTCCTCTCCCAGACTCACCTCACACAGCCTCCAGGGGGAGGGGGGCCAAAGCAGAATTAAGGGGGTGAGGCGGGAGGCAGTGCTTGGAATAAATAGGCCAAGGTTTCCCTATAAGGTTTCCTCCGGGTTCAGACAGAAATCCCTTAAGAAATACCCTTTAAACCCAAAAACATTGTTCTGGATAAACTAACACCTGTTGTCCAATACCAACATGCGAGTCCAGTCTATGTCTGAGAAAAGACAGGATGAAAAAGCCCCTCCACTCAGCCCAGGATTACGAAAACTGATGCCTACTTTGTTCTCCTTGAGGGCTCGAATCTTGTCTTCCAAGTCCTGGAGGATCCTGTCTTGTTCACAGAAGACGCTCAGTTTGACCTGTGAGCAAGAACAGGTTGGAGAGGGCCTGGGACAATGAGAAAAGGGCATGGCCTTGGAGTGTGATCAGAAAGACTTTGGCGACAGAACCATCCAGACCCTGCCTGAAGCTGCCCACCCTGGGGCTGGGGGCAGCAGGCAGTCAGGAGTCAGCCTGTCACTGTGCTCACTCACGTCAATGTCACTCTCGGCGATCTTCACCGGCTTCAGGCTTCGATCCTTGAGAAGGTCCCGGCCTGTCATCTGGGAGGTGAACAATTTAAAGGAGATTTAACCACGGGGTTCGGGATCAGAACTCAGGAAGGAAAGTTAACCCCCGATGCATGGGTGTGGAAGTCTCAGCGGTGGCAGGTAGGGTCTCGGCACAGAAGGGGCAGAAACTTGGGCAAAACCTGCTTTATTTTTATGCCTATTTCATTTTAGGGAGAAATCAAAGCCTTTTTGAGATCCTAGTAGCACCTGTAAATTTCGGAAGTTAAAGAAAATGCAGACATTCAAGTTACAGTATCATCAATTAGAGAAGCTTATATTTGCCCCGAAGTGGTTCAGTACGAATCTTGGAAGATTTGCCACTGATAAGTGAGAGTTTTGCTACTGGACCTGGGGTAGGACACAAGTGACAGAAGTCTGTGACCCCCGCCCAGGGCAGTGGGGTAGGTGGACCAGGAGGGACAAGCAAACCTCCTGGGCACTGTCAAGGCTCAGTCCAAGGAAGTCTCTGAGCAGCCCACCTCCCCATGAGTGAGATCAGCCTTCCTCACCCTACACCATTTGGGAAGAGGCTCTGGCCAAGGGAAGGAGGAACTAGATAATTCCTAGCCGGGGTTTTTAACTGATCCCTGAATAGTTGAGGCTAAGCTGTACTTGTAATACAAGCTACAAGTTACCCTGTCCTCTTAAGAAAGGAAACCACAAAGCAGCAAATAAAAATCACTCAAATTTGTGGGCCAGTAGAATTTCACAACATTTCCCATCCCTCCCTTGACCCAACATGGGCGACACGTTGTCCATCTCTCACTGACCCCTACGAATCTAAACCCAACTCTTTAGCTCATGTTTTCATTTCCCCCAAATCTCGTTCTTGCCAAAAGCTGTGCAGGGAAGGGGGAACTTTGGCAAAGATGCACCCCATGACCAGGGACAGCCAGGTCGAATGTGGCCTGTGGAGGGGAGGCCATCTTGCTGAACTCTGTTTTGGAGATCTGACCAGGGAAACGGAGGGTGGAGCTAACCACAGCAGAGAGAGGTGGTGTGTGGACTATGCAGAGCATCCTGGTGCGGATGGACAGAAAGCTGCTCCGTACTCCAACTGGGAGGTCCAGTTAATTTGTGAGCGTGAATCAGAAGCAGAAAGACATCGGCAAACATTCCCCTCAAACTCCTCCCTGACAAGTGTCACCAGCAAATCTAAGGTCAAGGTCAAGGTCGAATGCCCCCTCCATGCCACAGGCTGAGGACTGATTCTGGGCTGCAGACTCGCCCCCACCCAGTCCCATGCTCCCTATGGTCACACAGTAGAGAGCAGGGATCACTGTCTTATTTATCATAGTAGAGTTGGCTCTGGACATAAGGCCTGGCACAGCGGAAGGTACTCGGCAAGTGCTTATTGCATGGCAGGTAGGTCAAAGGGAAATCCGTGCAGGTCAGTACTGTAGAGTGCCTGGAAAAAGCAGAACTCCAGCCAAATTCTGCTTTTCAAACTGGCAGGTTATGTGTACATACATGTATACACACAGTCACAGAGCACACTGAGTACAGCAACAATCCACAGACAGACAGGCTGTGCTGGCTCCTGCAAGGGTGGAGGGGGAGGGAGGGGAGTGGAGAGGCACGGGAGGAGGTGGAATTAATCCTGGTCAACCACAAACAGCTGAACTTCCTAGGCAGGACTTGGGCCTTAAACTCAGGGGAACCCGGCAGGTAAAGGTAGGGAAGTCTTCACTCTGTGTCCCAGTCCTTCACCAAAGCGAGGGACAGAGAGCTTGTCTACTCTCCAAGGGGCTGACCCTTGGCTCGTTTCCTAGGAAGAAATCATTTTCAAACTGAGCTATGCTTCGGGGATTTTTCCTCCTAGCAAAACTTCCCCTTATTTCATTGAAGCCTTTTACAGATGACATCTTTTGGATGTTGAAATAGCAAGGCAGAGTATCTAATTGAACAATGCTTCATTTATCCAGCACCATCAGGAAAGGAAGGGGGTATTCTACACAAAAAGGGCATTTTGAGAAAGCCAAGTCTTTTAAACTTTTTGATGGAAAGCTTTCTGCAAGTATGTCCTTCGCTGCCTTCATAGAATACTGAATATAAATTCAACCTTTTTTGGATGAATCAGAGTCATTATAAAAATCAGTAATACAGAATTTCCTAGAAGCTACTTTAGGATTATTTGCCCCTTGGTTAAATGCTCCCAAATTTCTGTGCTTTCATTTCCGTTTTAGATTGACATATAACGTTTCTTTTCTTCTCAGAATATCAGCGCTCTCTCTTTTCTAAGATGTTTCTCCTGTCCCCTTTTAAGGTGTTGTGAGTTAGAAATTCAAACCACTGACTGTCAGGATTAGAAACACAACAGAGGTGACACACCTGCTGCTCTTCTCTGTCTCCCTCCCTCCAGGCGGGTTCGGTGCCATCAAGGGAGATTCTCCTGTACCTTGTGTCTCCCACTCCCATGGGCCTTAGGACAGAGGATGTGTTCCATCTCCCCTCACCAGACAGGAACCTAATTACGGGTGACCGTGGGAACTGTGACATATTTTCTCTGTATCCTCAGAGCCCAGCCCAGGGCCCAGCATATTGAGGATATTTGGGAAATGTTTGCTTAGTGAGTCTGTGAATGTAAAAAAAACAGGGTGAGCTGGCTGTGCTGAGGGCCTGAGATCTATTCCTATGGAGTAAAGGCCACAGGCTTTAGAGCATGGGCTCCATGATAGTCTTTACACACCTCAGAGGCCCACTGAGCTTCTGAATTTAGCTTTGTTCCAGACAGCTGAGGCTACTAAGACATATCCACAAGTAATATATTACATCTAATTTTCCTTTTAAAATTGCGCTTTGTGATAGCAATGTTTAAGTCCATTTAAAACATCAACTATGGGTGCCCAGCATCTCTGTCACCAGAAAAAGTGAAAGCCTGTGGGCGCTCATCCATTTGAAAGAGTCTCTGCATCAGAAAGGAATCAAAGGCCACGCAGGCACCTATTCTCCTCCATCACATCCCAAGACTCCTTTTCTCAGGGCTCGGGATGATGGGGCACAGTACCTGCTTCCCAAACTGCAGCTTCCTTGAAAAGCTATAAAAACTGGCCACGTTAGGCATAACTTCTGCGTCACTCAAAGGGGGATGGGGGGGCCCGTTTTGTTCTAGTCCAACTCCAGACTGTTTTCAAACATCAACTCCTTGCCCTGAAGAAGAGCCACCCTAATCCCAGGGCCATGGTGGAATCTGAGGAGGCCCCAGCTCCTCCAAGGTGACCAGGAACTGCTGCTCCCCCTCAAGGAACTCATGCTTGACTACACAGACCATGCTGCTCTCTGTCTAGGTCAACCCTTGCCATGGAGGCAGACGAACAGAATGCGAACGTGACACAAGCTGGTGGCAAGCTAGGCAAGCCCCCCACCCCCATGCCAGCACAAAAGATGGAGTCACAGAACACCACAGATGAGAAGCTCAGCCTGGTGCACCAGCCAAAACGCTGAGAAGCTTCACTAGAAAGAAAATAAACCGAAATGACTTGCAGGAAGCCTGGGGGCGGTCAGAAGAGCCCCTGGATAAGCAAGTGATGGAGTCGCACGGAGCCAGAAGCAATGGAATGGCCCCGCCTGGAGACACAGATCAGATCATCTTACGCTTCTCCTGGGCCGACAGCCCTGTGCTGACTTCTTCAGCACTTTGTAAAGCACGTTGATCAAAGGTTCATTATTTTTTATCTGTTCCAAACAAAAAGGCAAATACAACAAAACGTAACAGGTGAGACATCACATGACACTTGAAGGAGCCAGAATTTGGGGAAGTGGTGAGGGAAACCTTAGGGAGGACGTGTGCTGTGCAATTCACATGACTGTGTCTCAGTCTGGCTGTGCTGCTTCCCAGCTGCCAGATGTTTCCAGACTTAGTCCCCTCACCTCTAACACAGGGGACAATAAGCTCTGCGTGAAGGCCCCTTGTGCAGGCTAGTTTACTGAGAGTGCCGGTTTCAGTGTCCGTTTCCTCCCTGGTTCTGCCGCAGAAGGCAGGAAGAAACCTTGCTTCTCCCTTCACCCTCCCTCATCACATACGGTGAGATACCGAATCTGGAGTTTAGAGTGGTGCCATGCATTAGTCTCACCCTGCCCAACACTTTCCACCTTCCATCCCTCCGACTCTTACCTCCACATCTGTGTTGCATCTACGTAATTATGTCTTTCTAATGTTCCCAAATGCTTACAGCTCCTTTGAGGGAAGGAACACTGTCCCCAACCGCTAAGACAGTGGATCTCAACCCTGGCTGGAACACTGGAATCAGCCAGGAGCTGTAAAAAGTACTGATGCCTGAGTCCCAACTCAAAGAAACTTGGATGTAATTGGTCTGGGGTGGGGTCTGGGCATCGGGATTCTTAAAAGCCCTCCTGGGTGATTCAAAGGTGCAGCCAAGATTGGGAATCACTATTCTAAAAAGTGAATCTCAAACTTGAGCATGCTTCAGAAGCACCTGGAGGGCTTGTTAATAAATAGATTTGCTGGGCCCCACCCCCAGAGATTCTCACTGAGCAGGTCTGGGGTGGGGCTCAAGATTTTGCATTTCTAACAAATTACCAAGTACTGCTGATCCTGCTACTTTGGGATCATACTTGGAGAACTTCTGCTTTGAAACAATGTTTCTCAACCACGGGTACACATTAGAAACACCTAGGGAGAGTTGTTGTTTTTCTTTTTTCTTTTTGAGAGTAATACTTGAGTATTACCAATTAAATCAGAGGGTCTAAGGGGTAGGACCTAAGCATCCATATTCATTTCAAAAGCTTCCCTGGTTGTTCTAGTTCATGACCAGGGTTAACAATCTCCGCTCCAGAACAACAGACCTCAAACTATAGTGTGTACAAGAATCACCCCAGAGCTTGATTAAAAAAAAAAAAAAAAAGAGCAGAATTCTGGGCACCATCTCCAGAGGTTCTAATTCAATAGAACTCCCCAGATCTGCCATTTTTTGTCAAGCTCACAAGTGATTCCAAAGTAGGTGGTGGCCCAGACCACAACTTAAGAAACTTTGGCCCGGAAGCTAACTTTGGAAACAGACCCTGAACAGAGAGGCCCTGATCTCAGGCTCAAACAGTCAGGAAGAGTCTGGGGGCCAGGCACCCAGAGCCACTGTGGACACATCCCCATCAGGGACAAGAGCCTCTCTGGGGCTGACTGCAACCTGCTCCACCCTCAATGGCACCACCTGAGTGGCAGCAGACGACCTTCCTTCAACCTCACTTCCCAGCTGTGCCTCCCAGCTGTAAAAAAACAATTCAAACTGCCAACAACAGTGAACCCCCACACCCCCGCTTCAGACCTAGCTGGTGTGTAGGGTTCTAAAGAGCAGAAGTTTAATGGCAGAAATAGAGCTCAGCGAATACAGCTTTAGAGTGGGTACACGGTATCCGGAAGAAGGAAGGCAGGTGTGAAGTTAGTCACTGGGTTCAAATCCTAACCACATAACTTTGCAGAAGTTACCTCTCTGATACGTGGGTGCCTGGTTGGTAAGGTGGGGACAGTAATTCCTATTGCTCAAGGTTGCTGAGAGGATTAAGTAAAATAATGAACATCAAGTGCCCGAACACTGCCAGGCAGGAACAGATGCTTAATCAATGTGGACTCCTTTCCACCCCGGCACCGCCAAGCAAAATGCCAGAGAAGTAAACATTTCCAAAAAGAACATTTAACGCAGGGCGTCTACTAAGAGAAGGGAGGATGCCGTTGTGTGATCACCTGGCAACACAGCAGGAATGCTCATTTCAGGAAGAAAAAGCTCCACAACACTGGGAAGCAAACACCACCAACTGACTGGAAGCTGAGCATCAGCTAACGGAGGGAGACAGACTCTGCATCCTTATGTCCATGGCCTTTGGGACAAGGACATGGGGGACCCTAGGCTGACCTGGTGGGGGCGGGGAGACTGTCCTTCTCCAGAGAGGCTTACCTCCTTACTCTCCCACCAAGGACCCAGGAGGGACCTCTCACAAGAAGCTGGTCACAGCGGGACTGTGCTCGTCTCTGTCTCTAGGCCCAGGCTGGGCTACGGGGCCCATTCAGTTGTGTCCATAGAGGCCTCGTCTGTGGGACCCCAGCTGGGCTCAGCATGAGTTCATTTTGTCTGGCATGTCATAGACTCTTCAGAGTGGTAGGCCGGGGTTTTTCCTGATCCAGTCACTCAACCCACCCAGTACTCATCTAGCCTCCGTTGCACCCCAGAGATGGGGAGTTCACCACGACCTGAGCTGGCCCTTTTAGAAAGGTCTTTCTTCTACTAAACTATATCCCTTCTACTTGAAGCTACTATCTACTGGACTTAATTCCCCCTTAGGGCCACAGAAGACACCTGGTAACATTTCAGAGCTTTATAGATTGTCTCTTCATCTTTCCTGAATCACACTGACCTCCTCTGACCATTCCACACTGTAGCTGTGCTAGCTACTGCTGTTTCTTGTTTCTGCCCAGCACGCTTTCCCCTTAGGGAACCCCTCCAACACGCCACAGGGAGGCAGGGCTGGGACAAAGTGAACCTGGGTTTGCAAGTGGCCACCTTTCTTCCCTGGCCATGTGGAGGCAGCCTGCACACCAGGGAAAGTAGAACCGTGATGACGTGGCCTGATCCCCTGGAACGGAGTCCATGGCTCTGTGAACCAGTATATTCCCTTTCTGGCTTAGCAGGTTGATTTGGGTTTCAGACACTTGCAAACAAAAGCATCCCACCTAATATACTCCTCAGCCACGGTTCTTGCAGGCCCTCAACACCTCTCCTTGGATTCCAGACCCTCCCTAGTCTGGATCCTGAAGTGAGACACACATCTGGGAACCCTACACCCTAGCCGGGTCTGAGCAGAGCAGGCCCACTGCCTCCCTGATCTGGGCACCCTGTCCCCTGGAGGGAGGCCATGGTGGTGCCAGCCTTTCCAGCAGCCAGGCCAGACCAATAACTCACACGCAGCACAAACTCCAGCGTCTTTCCCCACATGTGCTACAGGTAAGCCAAGTGTCTCTCACCTGCTGGTGCAGTTCATTTGGGGAACTAATTCTCCACGAGACGCTTAGCAACCGGAGGAAGAGCCACAAGACCAGAGAAACTCTGGTATCTACATAGCTGTTGTCCATGACAAACAGTGACAACTTCCAATCACTAGTTCATGTTCTGGTCACACAGAGTTCCTAGCAAGTGAAACATACCAAGGATGCACTCGCCTCTCTCTATCACATCAAACATGTTTCCCGGCATAATGACCCCAGTTTAGCTCTATAAAAAAACTTAATGCCGGGGCCAGCCCAGTGGCGTAGTGGTTAAGTTCGCGCACTCTGCTTCAGCAGCCCAGGGTTCGCAGGTGTGGATCCTGGGCACGGACCTACGCACCGCTCATCAAGCCATGCTGTGGCAGCATCCCACATATAAAGGTAGAGGAAGATGGGCATGGATGTTAGCCCAGGGCCAATCTTCCTCAGCAAAAAGAGGAGGATTGGCAACAAATGTTAGCTCAGGGCCAATCTTCTTCACCAAAACAAACAAACAAACAAAACTTAATGCTGTTGTGTCCACGGTAGTAGAAGCAGCATTTTAAGAAAGCCTGGGTGAGGGGCCAGCCCCGTGGCTTAGCAGTTAAGTGTGCGCGCTCCACTACTGGCGGCCCGGGTTTGGATTCCGGGTGCGCACCGACGCACCGCTTTTCCGGCCATACTGAGGCCACGTCCCACATACAGCAACTAGAAGGATGTGCAACTATGACATACAACTATCTACTGGGGCTTTGGGGGGAAAAAATTAAATAAATAAAATTATTAAAAAAAAAGAACTGAGCAGGCAGCACGGTGACTGGCTATCAGGGAGGCCGTGGTACACATGGCAGGTGGAGGCCAGGGCTGGTGGATCTCCCTCCAGGTCAGGTGGGGTGGTGGGCGTGGTAGAAGGACCTGCCCAGGATGAGGGTGCAGGAGGATAGGCAGGGGTGCACATTCAGCCCACCCACCACGTCTTAGCACTTTGCACCCTGAGGCATTACTACCTCACTTACAACACTCATGCTCTATGTGATCTCATTGCCACGTAAACACCCTGATTTTTTTTTTTGTGAGGAAGATCGGCCCTGAGCTAACATCCATGCTAATCCTCCTCTTTTTGCTGAGGAAGACCGGCTCTGAGCTAACATCTATTGCCAATCCTCCTCCTTTTTTCCCCCGAAGCCCCAGTAGATACTTGTATGTCATAGCTGCACATGTATGTGGGACACGGCCTCAGCATGGCCGGAGAAGCGGTGCGTCGGTGCACGCGTGGGATCTGAACCCGGGCTGCCAGTAGCGGAACACGTGCACTTAACTGCCAAGCCACGGGGCCGGCCCTAAACGCCCTGATTTTGAGAGAATCTTCCTTGTTTTGCTCATGTCCAAAAGCCAAGTCTGACTTTTGCCTACCACACCTTCCTTCCTAAGGCCTAGGACAGACTCAGGAACCTGGACGACCCGGCTCTACCTCCCCCTGCCCTCCCCCTGGCTCTCCTTGGCTCCCACCATTCCCTTCCCTTTAATCTCAACCAACCTAAACCCTCTGGCTCTTCAAGGTGCCACACACATGCCACCGCTTCCCAAAGCTTCCCAGCACTGCAGCCCACAATGACCCTCACTATCTCAGTCCTGAGCACTGAGCCAGACAGGTCCTGGTACACTCATTGGAAATAAGTCTGTGTTATTCGGGGATATTTTCTTTCCCCAACCCAGACTGTCTGGAAGTTTCTCAAGGCCACAGAGCCTCAATTTTTCTCTTGCATCTCCCCTAGGCTTCTCCAGAGCTGGGTACACAACAAGTGCTCAACAGATACCTAAATTAACTGTTTGATTCTTAATCAAAGGCCTGATCCTGCCTCCCTCCTCTGCTGCCTTCAGGCCTAATATTCATACCCCTGCTTCTACAAGGCCTGATGACAATCCCGTGTTACAAAGATCTCAAGCCAGGTACGCGGGCACTGGGGCAGGCAGTTGCCTGGATGTCCTCCCACGGGCCCTTCGCCCACCCTCTCACACCCGCAGTTAATTAAAGGTCACATTCCTTCAGTCTATTTCATGGTTCAGGCATAAGAAGTGCTTTTCACAGTGGGAGCTTTCAGAGAGCTGTGGGAACGAAACAATAGCAGCTCTCTTTCAAGCGAATGCTTCTCACTTCTACAGCAGCTTTCTCAGGCTCTCTCTGTGCTATGGAACCTGATTTAGAGCCTGAGCTTTATCACCTACAGGGAGGGCCCAGTGTTCATCTCCTAAACAGAGATGGCAGACTACGGTGAGCCTCAGAGCCATGTAATTCCATGTGGAACTTGCTCCCCCAGTAACAAAACCAAACAACCCACCAAACTACTTGTGGCTGAAAACACACACTGGCGGCACCCTATGAACCAAACCCACCCCCACTGGAAGCTCTGAAGAAGCGACTACTTATTATTTGGCGGGACCTTTTGGTTCTGACCAAGATCTTGTGCCCTTATTCTATAAGCCAAGACCTTACAGCAGAATTCACAAGAAACTGAGGAGAGCCCCGAGTTTGAGGCTGTAAGAAATAAAACTCTTCTGAAAGGTACAAACTTCCAATTATAAAATAAATAACTCACGGGAATGAAATGTACAGACTCTAGTTAATAATACCGTATTACATATCTGAAAGTTGCTAAGAGAGTAGATCTTGAAAGTTCTCATCACAAGAAAAAAAAATTTTATAACTATATGGTGACGACGTTAACCAGACTTATTGTGGTGATCATTTTGCAATATATACAAATATTAAATCATTATGCTGTACACCTGAAACTAATATAATGTTATTTGTCAATTATATCTCAATAAAAAAATGAAAATTTCAAAAGTCACAGCAACATCAAAAACCAAAAACAAAACAAGACTCTTCTGATTCACACAGGAGACATCTTCATTTGGGATCCAGATTTGATAAGACCTGCACGGCCTTTGGCTTTGGCCTCAGCTCCAATGAGGCTGACACTCTCAGACAGGCGAGTGCCAAGGGAGGCAAGAGCCCTGACATCACTCACCTTCAGGTCCAGGTACTCCAGGTCTTTCTTCAGCTGGAGGTAGGTATCATCAGCCTTCAAATGAAGCACAGAGAGAAAACAGCCAGTTATGAGCACCAAGGGTTTCCATAACTTGGGACTTCACGAGTGAACCACTTACATCGTGCAGCCTCGGGAACAAGGGACCACAGCAGACCAACACACTTGGGACCACAGAGGAAGCACAAATGTCTCGGTGTAGCTCAGAGCCCTCTTTTAGCATGGTGGATCTTGCAGGTCCCTGTGGGCAAAGCCAGCTTGTCCCCCCATTGGCTCGGGGGGACAGTTTGATGAGGAGGAGGGAGACAGTACACATCCCATCAGAGTGCTCGGATGGCAATGCAAGTGAGGCAGAGGTGAGCTCCTGAGATGGAACTAGAGAGGTCTAGCTGGAAGAGGACACACTACACCTGAGCTAGGGTCTCACTGGTCACTGATGCTCCATTTCTTGTCATCAAACCTTTGCACTGGGTCACTTCACATGCATGAAGTAAAATGACCCCCTGACTGGTCTGAATGGATGCCTGGAAGAGGCAGGGAGATGACCTAGGTGACCCAGGGAGGTCCCCTTATGACCCTGCGTTCCAGAACAATAAGCACCAGCAGCCACTGGAAGTTTCCTGGAAGTTTTGGCTCCCTTTGCTCAGCACGGAGCCAGTGTGGCCATGTCAGGAGCTAGTTGTGGAAGGTCCAGTGTGAGACCCACCTGCTTGCGTCATCTCTGACACTCTGTTGAGTTCTTCAGTATAATTACTGGAAACAGTGAGCATAAGGAAAAGACTCTTTGATTTCCTAGAACTTGTGCTTCCCATGTAACAGATCACAGAAGCTAACTGTGAGCCAGATGGGCTATGAAAGCTTGGACCTAAGAAAAATGGTCCAGGCACCACTTTCTCAGCAGAATAAGATGCCTCCCAGAAACCCAAGCAAGTGAGGGCTGGGAAAGTGGTCTCCGTTTACAGCTCTGATGCAAAACAAACACACAAATAAAAAATGTGAGACGTTCACGCCGTGCTTTTAAGCATGAGAAGGACTGAAGGACCATTGCCAGGGATACAGTGGCTTGCAAGATCTTATTTCTGTCCCTAAACTGTCCCCTTACCCGTCCCTTCTTCCCCAATCAGCCTAGTCCCTATACACTTTCCACAGCAGTAAGGAGGACAGAGGAGAGGAATGTTATTAAAAATCACCCAAATTCACAACTTAGGGTTTTTGCATGTGCTTCCTTACATTCATTTTGCTGAATATATTTCCTGAGTCCCTCAGGTCCCACTAAAACAGGACAGGTAAGGAAGGTGACAATCCCATCACCCTCATCTGTCCTCTGTCTACTTCTGTGCAGTCCGGAGGGGCCAGCCTCAGATGGACCAGCATCTTAAGCGGCTCAGGATGCCCAGGAAAGCAACTGCCTGGCTATTCCTTGAGGAGCTTGCTTGCAACGCTAGGTCCTGGAAATTTAGAATACTGTGCCAGATAGGACCCGGGTTTTGGCTCCAGCCTGCAGGCCACTAGCTGAAGGATCCCAGGCAAGTCACTTTCCCTTTTGGATCCACTGCCTCATGTGCAGTAATAACCCTTGTCCAGCTACCCTCTCCCAGGTTACTGTGAGGTTCACCAGAATGAGGGATGTGAGGATGCCCTGTCAATCAGCAGGGCACTGTCCAGATGAGAGGGGGCACTATGCCTCCCTCCTCCAAGCTGACACACACCTTTCAGCATCCCTAGGAGTGCCCAAGGTGGCAACAAGGACAACAGCCAGCACAGCCCTTTGGACACGACCACACACCAGCCTGGCAGTCACCACTCACAGCCAGAGAAGCCACAGTTCAGGTCCCTCACACCACATGCAGCCTCCTCCCCAGCACCAGGGGCGTGGGCTCCACCACTGCCGCACAGTGTCTGGCAGCAGCATCCAGAAGCAAACAGGCAGGGAACGAGGGAGAGAGCCAGACAACAAGTACAGACTAGACCACGGCCAGCAGGTCACTCCCTTGCCCCCAGGATGGCCCCCGGCCCTGACCTGGCAGGTGGGAAAAGTCAGCTGGTGCTGCAGTAACTGGCCGACGGCGAAATTTCGCACACTGGCCAGCTTGGCCTGGTGCCGCCGTAAGCGGGTGAGAAGCAGCGAGAGCTCCTCCAGCTGCAGGTGTGGAGACACATCACAAGGAAATTAGCCACCACAGGAGCACGACGCTATAATTACTCTTCACCCCGGTACCGAGACAGCACTGATGTGACACCGTTAAGCAATTATCGCATTAACTCTGTCATTAGGACAAATAAAGGCACTGGCAGAAAAGGGGCTGCAGGAAGCAGTTTTTTTAGGAAACAGCAACCAAGAGTGCAACCTCACCTAGACTCAAGCTTTGAAGACAGAGTTAACTAATCAAAGCAAAGACCGGGAAGAAAGAAGAGGAGCTTACAGGAGAAAGCAAGTGGCTGGAAAATGCTGCAGGCAAAATGCAGCCAAAAGAGAAGACAAGGCCAACATTCTCCTTCACTTCTCCTAAGCTCTTTGTCTGCTCTGGGGAGGACCCAATGCCAGCCGGATGAGCCCAAGCAAGCCATCTGACTTTACATCATCCCTAAAATGGGGGTTGATAACTGCCCTGTGGCCACACTTGACTGGCTCAAGGGAAAAACCCCAGGAGAGAGCCCTTTGCAGGCTATATTTTGTATCAGCCACCTGGCGGAGGAGACAAGGAGCTGCTTACCGATTTTCCATGTAAACTGGGAGCGCTGACAGTGTGGGTCATGTAACCCATGGAGGGCATGGAGCGTCGGTCCACGTGAGAGGAGTTCTGCAGGTGGGGAGACAAGAATCACACCGAGGGCCTGGCAAGGAGGCCGGGGCTGGGGCCGGAAGCTGCCACTCACTCCCAGGGCAGCCTACCACACAGCACCTCACCTCTCTGAGCCTCAGACTCTTCATCTGTAAAATGGGGCTACACACCTCTCTCATCGAGTTATAACTACAAACTGGGAAAGCCCCTTGGAGAGGTAAAATTTAAGTTGGTAAAGAGGTAAAATTTAATTTAAATAGTTAAACTGACTGAACACAAACATCTTTTCCTGCCTTCCAAGATGCAAGGAAGCAGACTTCTAGTTGTGTGACCCTGTGCAAATTACTTCATACCTTAACGCCTCACAGTTCTTATCTGTGAAATGGGCATAATAACACCTACCTCATAGGGTTGTTGTAAGAATTAAAGTAAAGCCTTTAATACTGCACCTGGCACCTAAAAGTACTGGTAAGTGTTAGCTATCATTATTACCCCAAATTGCTCAAATTTGTGTTCAAACCATGTAAGGCTCCCAGTGTGCTACTGCTAGACCCCAGCAGCCTGGCACGGCCTTCAGAGCCTCACCTTGGTGGTGTGGCCCCATGCCTTCCTGGGAGAACCCCCCAGTGAGATGTCCACGCTCCTCCTCTGGTCCGGTGGCTTGACAGTGACCCTCTCTGCTGGTGTGTGTGGCCGCCGGGGTGGGAATACCCTTGGGGGTCCCGGGGGAGGGATGTCTGAGGGAGACGGAGGCACAGAAATGGAGCGGGGCACCTCCAGCATGCTCCTGCTCCGGCCCTGGTCGGCGAATTCTGGGGAGCCAGCACAGATGGGCGCCGTGGGGCTGCCGTGCCGGAACTGCTGGCGCTGCTGCCACTCATAGAGCTGCCAAACGGTGCCATCCCGGTGCGCCCGGCGCTCCTCGCTCGACATCTTCAGGTGGCTGGCTCGGTCCTGTGCATACTTGTAGTCACTCGGCAGGTTGCGGGGAGGGGGCGGGGAGCCCCCTGAGGGGTGTCGGGTGCTCTTGGGAAGAGTCTGGTAGTTTTCTGGGAAGGCCAGGGACTGGCCAGGACCCTGGCGAGGAAGGGTCTGGTCCGGAGGCAGGCTGAGGAGAAAGGAGAAGGGCAGGTAAGACGACCAAGCAAGGGTCTGCCAGGCTTCTGGAAACACAGCTAAGTAAATCCACAAAGCCAGGCAGGCGAGGGAGCCCTGTAAGAGCCCCCAAGAACATCAAAGTAGACATCCAGGACTTGAGCTGCTCCCTCCCTCTGCAGAGGACTCCAAAACCATTTTTCTCTGTCAACCTTGGTGTGTCAACCCCCCTACCAGGCCAACGTGGCTGCCCCACGACCATCACTTCAAGTGCAATGTGATTAAACCTGCTTTCTTCTCCCCTCTTGCCGTCAGCTCTTCCAACAGGTGTGCATGTTTCTAGGAAACGCCTCTCAGTCCCCCGGGGTCGCCAACTTTCCCTCTGCCCAGTATCTCAGCACCAAGTTCTGGAGGTTCCTAAAGGAAGGGGCTGGCACAAGTTCCCTTCTCTTTCTCCTACTCTAGTCCATACACTGATTAATTACTCCCCCTCAGACAACTCTGAGACCTTCCTAACTAGTTTCCACGCTGTACACAGTCTACTGCTTGGATCCAATCACTCCTGTGCTCCAAAAATTTCAATGGCTCCCTGCTGCTCATGAAATAAAACCTAAACTCCTGTGCCTGGTACTCACAGCTCCCTAGCACCTGACCTCAACCCATCCTGTAGTCCTGCTATTTTCTCACTGCTTCACTTACCAGGGCCAGGACTAGGCTGGGGCAAGCCAGGAGGCCAGGGCCCAGCATTTAAGGCGGCACTCCCGCTCAGGGATAGCCCTGCACTTGCTGAAGCCCGAGAGTGAGTCTCACCCAATCCCGCCCAGCCTCCTACACACCCGGGCAACTGCTCGCAGTGGAAAAAGCAGAGGCAGTCTGACCTGGGTTGAATCCTAGCCCTCCCATCCACCAGCTATGTGACCCCACGCAGCTTCTCTGACTGCTCGGAGCCTCGGCTTCCTTATCTGTAACAGGAGGACATGTTACAGGCCTGCCTCATAAGGCTCTTCTGAGGAGTAAAGGAGACAAGTGAGAGAATGCGGCTCTGTGCCTGATGCACAGAAGGTGCTTCACTAGCCTCTCCTTATTCTCATAATGGATTGTTCTTCCCTCCCTGCCTGTATGGGCTCCCCTTGCCCAAGTCACCCAAATCTCACTCATTCTCCAGGACACTGTCCCACGCCCCTTCATGGAGGCCATCTGCAAGGCTGCAGCCCTCAGGGTTCCTGCTCTGCTCCGACCTAGTTATTGTACGGTCTGTAACTTTTCCAAGGTTCTGAATTGATGTAACCTTTTCATACTTGCAAGACATCGCTTCCCCAGCCAAGCTGTAAATCCTTGAAGGGAAGGAACTGTATCTCACTTCTGCGATACTGTCCAGGGTCTGAGAAAGTCCTGATGTATAACTAGCCCTTCAACAAATACTCCCACACACAAGAGCTGGATATGACTGTGAAAACTACTACCAACCAGCCATCTTATTTTCTGAGAAGGAAGAAAAATTCAGAAAGGGGCAAAGTATGGAGTTTTATTAATCCTTAAAAGTCTAACCTGAGAGGCAGCATGATGTTGTAAAAAGAGAACAGGTTTTGGAGTCAGACAGGCCTTGGGTTGGAATCCTAACTCTGCCTTTATCTATCAATTTTTTCTAACAAACTTTATTACATAGTGCTTACCACGTGCCAGACATTGTTCTAAGTCAGTACTAGTCAGAGTGTGGTCCACGGACCACCAGCATTAGCACTACCTGGGAACTTTTTAGAAATGCAAGTTATCAGGCCCCTCCCCAGATCTGCCAATCAGAAAACCTGGGGGCCCAGCCACCTGTGTTTTAATAAGCCCTGCAGGTGGCTAACGTTTGAGAAGTGCTGTTCTAACTGTTTTCAAACTCATCTCATTTAATCACTTCCTAGCTACAGGACCTTAGGTGTCACAAATGTCCTCACTCCTTACTATAAAATGAGGATACTAAGAACCACTTAGTAGATTGTTGTGAGGATTAGAAATAACTATCATTCAAAAATGGTATCTTTCTTCTTCCTTTTTATCATTATCTTTGCAATTACAGGAGGTAATTTTAAGATCTTTTCAACCCAGACTTGTCCAGGGTGTCTGTTTAGGCTGCCTGCTTGCCACTAGGTGGCAGGGTTTGCTACTGATTTCCCAAAGTCAGAGGGGAATGTGTCAGTGCCTGAGTCCTCAAACAGCGGTGGTGGCAGTGGCACAAACCAGGCTGGGAGTTTCCCCCGGGAGTTCATGACTTTACTAATCCTTGTTCACTCTGCCTGAAGCAAAATGCAAACTTTGAAAAGCATGTCCTAACTGTGCTCCCACCGTACGTACACCCCTTCCATCTGGCTCTGCAGGCCACTCTCGGTGCCTGCCTACAGTGTCTGGATAGTTAGAGGCCCACACAGGGCGGTACTCTGAAGCCCTCAGCTCGCCCTCTAGCCTGGGCCCTCTGCTTATGCACTGCCTGCCATCCCCCAGTGCTGGCCATTTGGGAGTGACCCCAAAGACCCCAGTGCAGCGGTGAGCCCAGGCTCCAGAGCCAAACCATGGTAACTAACTGATGGTGGAGGGAGGGACACAGGAAGGAGGGTTGTAAGATGAGGTAAAGACGCCCCTGGGAGCAGGCAGGAGCTCCCAGAGCAGCTTTGTCCCTGATAGTAGATCCATTTCCTAGCCCCCAACTCCAGCCTTGCCCTAAATGAGGGCTCAACGTCTCCTGCCCTCATACCCTGCTCTGTGGCTATGGGGCCTCCCTGTTCCAAAAGGCACCGAACAGGATATTCTGATATAGCCACCACAAAATGGTCATACTGAAATGTAAAATCAATTTTTATAACCAATCACTTATGCAGCAGACATTCATCACCCTGACTTCCATATCAACTGAGCTTCCACATCAATTGGACTTTCATTTTCTACTCTGTTCCTCACTGTAATATTTGAGTCCCTGACTCCACCCCAACCCCCACCTTTTTATTTCACAAGTATGCATTACTTTAAATACCAGGAAAAAAAATGGAAGGCTAGAATTTCAAAACCATCTCTTAGAATGGGTTAAGATTCTCAGTGTATGTCAGTCTGTCCTCCACAAACCATCATTCTAAAGTTTAACGATGTGAAATATAATATATATCTCTAATAAAATACATATCTTGTGCAGTCTAGAGCCACGAATATGAGATCATATTACTGTTTAAATAACCCTCCTTCCAATATCTAAGGTGCTCAATCTAATGAGTTCAGCACAGTATTAATCACACACAAAGCAGAGACATCCATCTTCTGTATTTTCACATGGCAGAGGTTCCTTCATTAAGCAGCCAGATCTACTTACTACTTGACTGTAAGACATTACAAATATATCTTTAAGAAAAAAAATCCTCTGGGAATGCAAGATGCAGTCCTTTCAAGATACAAGTGAATGATCAGATATTGTACTTTGCTTACTGGGGGACTGATAGTCCCTTTCTTCTCAAAAGGCTAGTCTTCAAAGTCCTCACTGTTACTTTTCAGCCCACTGAGATCTTCCACCACTAGACCAAAATTCCTCTCGTCCTGCGCCCAATGACCTTCAAGGCCAAGGAACTGTTTTCATCTGCAGGCTCAGTGTCACCCTGACCCTTAGATAAGAATGGCTCAAACTCTATCTCACATCCGAGGGACAGTCCAACGCCTTCCCCAACCACCTCTTATCTCCTTGCAGTTGACTTCTCGTCCTTTAGCTCCTCAATGTTCCCCCCACTTCTAAATACAGGCTGTGGTGTATAGCAGAGTAACGTAGGTTGATGGGCTGCCAGAAACAGTTATGTAGAGACATTTCACAACCAACAACTTATAACTGCATATCACTTGCACAGCTTTTGAAAGTCCTTTCTGCAACCCTGCCACAAAGGGTTTCTCACTGGCTGTGCCATCTTTCTACTTTCTTCCCATCTTCCCCTATTACTCTGCCTCCTGACCTAACTCTAAAATTCTAACTTTATTACAAAAGGCAATTCAGGTCTGCCCATCTAAGCCCATCAAGAAGCTTAGTAGAACCAAAGGCCTCAACGACTGAGCAAAAGACCAGCAGAGAGACCCTGAGGCTCCAGACTCTCCTTCAGTGGTGCCCAGCCTCCTCAGAAGGCACCAGCCCCAGGGGGTAGTCCTTATTTGCAACACCTCATGCTGCTGACTGGAATCCTTCCCAACGAAACTCCCCTCACCACTCTCCGGTTTTCCTCCTCCATCTCCTGCTAGGCTCCTTTATGGAGACCCTGCTTTTGCCCACCCCTTGGGCTGGAGATGCTCAGGGTTCTGTCTTTGGCCCTCTGCTATTGTTCACTCTCCGCTAGGGATTCTCAACCCTGGCTGCACATTAGAATTGCTGGAGGGAGGGGGGTGTTTTTAAAATTCCTGATGTCCAGGCTGCAACTCAGATCAATGGAATCAGATGTCTGGGCGTGGGACCCAGGCCTCAGTAAATGTCAAACCTCTCCAGGTGATTCACATACTGGTAATACCACGGGAGCCTTTAAAACATACTGATGCCTTGACCTCACCCCAGACCAATTAATCTAAATCCCCGGCAGGGCCTCAAATGATCTAATTGTGCAGCCAGGATTAAGAGCCACTGCTCTAAATAGTCCACTCTGGGTGATTTACTGTCAGGGCATCAGTTACCACCTCTAGGCATTGATTTCCAAACCTCTCTCTAACCTGAACCCACAGTTCCCATAACCTACTGGGCATCTTCAGCTGGCCACTCCACAGGTACCACATTCCTCTTCAAGCTCATTTCTCTCTCCTACGCTCACATCTTGTGCACGGCACCACATCTACCTATTAAGCAAGCCAAACTTGAATGTTAATCTCAGCTCTACCTGTGGCCCTCCCCATCTTCCAGGCCTAGATAAATCAGTTCACCAAGTCCTAAATCTGCCCAGCCTCAACATCTATGTATGCTACCCATCCCCTCCTCACAATGCTCACCATCTTCAGTGCTTCTGTTTAGGTCTTCCTCGCCTCTGACCCAAACTATGACCACCATATACTTGATCATTTTCTCTTTCCAGGCTCTTTTCCTTCTAAACCATCTTCCATATTGTCACCAGAGCAAGGAGTTAACCTAAAACAGTAGTTCTCAGTGCTGATAAAGGGGTGGGGAAACAGAGACACTTTTGGTGGGGTATAAACTGAAACAACGTCTTTAGAGGGTAATTGTGTAATATCTATCAAAGCTAAAACTGCATACATCCTTTGACCCAGTCATTCCACTTTAAGTAATCTGTCTTTCAAATACACTTGCACTTCTACACAAAGACAACTGGACAAGTATATTCATTGCAGCACAGTTTGTAACAGCAAATGTTTGTAACTAACCTAATCGTCCATCAACAGGGAATGGGATAAAGATCACTGTAGATGCATACAATGGAGTACTCCACACCATTTCAAATTGATGATATATGTCTGTATGTGCTGATACGGAAAGACAGCCAAGATATATTAAAATATCTATCTCCATACATCCATAGATATTGATATATTAAGTGAAAAGGGCAAGGTGAACAACAGGGTTGTTTTTTTTTTTTTAACACAGTGGTTGGACTTTGGGGAGCAGAACTAGGTTTCTGAAATAAAATAGGAGGACCCTTATTTTCAATATTTACCTTTTGGTATTGTTTTGATTTTAACCTTGTGAGTGGATTACTGATTATTTGAGGGTACTAAGCAAAGGTAGATCTGCACACTTAGCTATGAATTTGGTAATGAATTAGTAATTGGTACAGAGAAAACTAAGCAAACTACAAGCATGAACATTATCAACAACAGAAAACAAAAAACTGTACAACAAATGAGATTTAATTACAGTACACTATATGGCCCAGCTGTGAATATTTATATTGTCAAATTAATGTAAAAACTGACCAGTGATCTAAACAAAAATTATGCTGTAACTATACTGTGAAGCTGGGATAAGGGCAAGTATGTCTGTTGAAAAGGAAGGTGTGGGGGATAAGAGACTTAAATCCTTACCCTCTAGAGTAGAATGTCAATAGATAGCTAAAACTGAAAACCAAGAAACAGCAGTATTTAAGTATCTTATTTGGAAATATAGAGGTAAACTGGGAAAACTACTAAAAAAATTGAAAGTAGTTGCTGTCTTGACATGAGTACAGCCATGTTTGGCCGCTCCATTGACCTACAACCACCAGCACAAACAGAAATACCAAGCTGCTTTCTGTGTGGTGGGAACTGGCCCTTCCCCCACAGAGAGAGTTGCAAGTTGTAACATTTCAAGGCTCTTGGAGCGCCGTAGCATGGGATGGACTGGCCATCTGTGCCGGGCTAGGATGATAACCAAAGAGAACAATGCACGTACACAACTACTGGGCTGGGACGTTAGCCAGGGGGCTCAGTGCACATACGCCACTGATAACTATTTTGTGCATGGAAACACTAAATGCTTGCTCTGCAAACTCTGTAATTGCTTACTCTGAAAATCACTGATGGTATAAAAACTGCTGGAAACTGAGACCCGGTGAGAGTTCCACCTGTGGAAGGGACACCTTGCCCAGGATGTGTGATCCTTGCCCAGCCGCGTCGATTGACAGGGCTCTCCCGGCAGTGGGGCGTGGATGTTGTGAGTAACTGATTTGATGTAAAATAATTGATTTGATATGAAGTAATTGATTTGATGTGTTCTCTTGTCGGTCAACCTGGTGTTTCTCTTTCCGGTTGATTTGTGTCATTTCTCTTCAGCCGATGTGGGTGTTTTCCCTTTCCAGTTGGGCTGATGTTTTTTCCCTCTTAATATTTGACCTATTTAGATCTCTTTGCAGACTATCGCCTTTACTATCCTCTATATAATAAAATATACCTTCAGTCCATTTGTTTGGAGTAAAAAGTGTCTTTTACATCTCCGATCGAATCCCCAAACCTCTCATAACAGTTGCTCAGAGGGGCTGAAATCAGGAGTAGGAATGGATGGGGGTCACACTACTTAAATCCTTAAACTATGTACGTACATTAACTTGAATAAAAAAGAATCTTAAAAACAAAGGTAACTAAAACTTCCATTCTCATTTGGGTGGGGTACATCAGAATAACCTGGGAGATTTCTTCCCATATACAAAGACCTGCTGTATTATAACTGGGATGTGGTAAGGGCTGGCTAGTCTGAAAAATCTCCCTGGGTGATCCCGATGTCTTCTCCCTGACAATACCCTTCAAACCACTGTTCTAAATAATAGATAGTATCATGTCAGGCTCCAGTTTAAAGCCTATCAATGGCTTGCATAGGCCTTCAGGATTAAATCCAGTAGTGGGAATTACAGGCTCATCAGAGCCAAACCCCTGCCCTTCCTATCTGCCCCTCTTTCTGGTTTCTCCTGCTTTCACCTCCCCTAGCCAGCCCCATACTGACTTCAGTTCCTAAGAGTTGTTACATACACAAGGAAACAGCTAACTTATCATGATGAGCTTTTCTCGGACCACACTGTCTCCTCTGCTGGATTCCCCCTTCTGCTGCCAACCTTAAGTGCTGGGGTACCACTTATGTGCTGATTGCTCCCAAGTAGCATGTCCAGCCCAGACCTCAAACCTCAACACCACAATCCATATCCAACTGCCTACCTGACATCTCCCCTAGCATAGCTAATAGGTTTCCCAAACTCGTATGTCCAAAGTGGAAACTCTGATTTCCCCCCAAGCTTGTTCCTTAGCCTTCCCCATCTCGGCAACCACCCAACTGTTCAAGTCAAAATTCTAGGGATCATCTTTTTTCCTCCCTTTCTCTCATCCTGCATGTCCAATTCATTGACAAGCTTTACTTTTTCAACCTCCAAAATGTAACTCAAATCTATTTCTTTCTTTCTATTTCCACTATCCCCATCCTGGACGATTGCAGCCTCCTCCCTAGGCTCTTATCGTCTTTGTGAATTATTAATCAGATCACATCACTTGCCAGCTTAAAACCTTCCAGTGGCTCCCCCATTGCTTGTTCAAATAAAATCCAAATTCCTTCCCTTGAAGTACGAGGACCTGCACGTTATAACCCCTGCCAGATTTCCAACCTCACTCAGCAGTAAGGTCACTCAGAACCACCTCCCAGGGGGTCTAGCCAGCCCAGCACCAAGCAAAGCAGCTTCCCTCCCCTGTGTCCCTAGGCAGTAGCTGTTTTCAGTAAGATACAAAATTTGAACAAACAGAATTGACACCTGGCCAGTCCCAGGCAGGAATGGGAAGGTTTCTTAGCTACAACACAAAAGGCCTTCTTTCTCCTGGTTTGTCCCACAACAAAGTCTACCAATTGCTTAGGGGGTTACCATTGTGATTTCTCCACCATCTACCCAAAAACTGCCCACCTGGACCAGATTAAAGAGGTTATGCAACCCACACATGCACACCACACACACACACACCTAAAAAGAGGCCTAGGCTATTCTCCTAGGAGCACTACTACCTCCAGAACCTACAGGTGGAAAGTCTGGGCCTCCCCAACTAGGGGGAATGAAGTGTGGCATTTTAAAACATGTTTATCAGGCCTGTCGCTGACTTGATCTGAGCTCTGGCACTGGCACATCCACTGGGGCCCCTCCAGCCCAGGGGAGCTTTCTGAATGCAGCATGGCTTTGCTATCTCCTATCCAGTCAGTGATTTGTTCTTGAAGCCTGAGGATGGCAAGGGGGATTAACTGTCTTCACAATGAAGACAAAATACAGTGGCTTCTGGGGACAATGGGGAAGCCGGGTTACCCTGAATTCTTCATGTTCACAAATGTGTCCTAATTAATCTAAAATTATAATAAAATACAGGGCTTTGCAAATAGCAAGAGATGCATGCCCTCTCAAAAATTAGAAACCGCTTCTTGAAGGGATGGGTATGCTGAAGCCCAATGTCAACAGTGTTGAAGCACTTCTCTATGTGCCTGAAATTAAAAATGGAGCTGTATTTACTCTAGTTTCTACAAGTATTTCCTGGATGCAGGGGAGCAGCAGCACAGGAGGAGATCAGTTACTATCTACTACTGCCTGTTTCAAGGCGCGCTCTCTGGGGAACGGAGAGGCGCCTTAACATAATCTCCTGTGGGCTTGGGAGGCTCACAGACCCAGTGTGAACTCTGGCCTGGCCACTCACCTGTGTGCCCTGGGCAGGTTCCTTCACTTCTCTGAGCCCCACTTCCTTTGTCTATAAATTGAGGATATCACCCCTCCTTGCAGGGTGGTTACAGGCATTTATGGAGATAACGGAGGTAAAGAGTTTAAGGCCGGCATTTGCCCAGGACGTGCTGGGTAAATGATAGTTACTGCTATTACGTTATTATACTCAGTAGTAGCAGCGATCCTGAGTCTATTACTGACCTTCTGCCGTCCCCCTTCTGGGCCTTTGCCCACTGCTCCACTTGGGCCAGGCTGCTCTTCCTCTGGCTGTGCTTTTCAGGGTTGATCCTGGGAGGAAAGGCCCGCTGGTACCCGCCAGTCCCATTCTGCTCTCCTGGGCCATATGCGGGCGGCAGCACACCGTTCTTCTCCGCCCGCTGGGGCTGTGCCTGCTGGCCTCTCGGGCCACCAGGTAAATCCACGAACAAGGCGTCCTCCTCGGCTGGTGAGTATGGGGACCTGGCCTTGCTGCTGTCCCGCTTGCCCTCCCGTGGGTCCCTCTGGGAACGGTACCGCTCTTCCTCTTGCTCCCGCCTCTCGAAGCCGAAGGAGTCCTCTTGGCCGCAATGAGGACAATCCCTCGCATGTCCAGGTCCCACGCGGCCACATTCACGACAGGACTCTGCATGGTTGACCTGGGGGACTGCCTGCCGCTCCACCTTCTCCACTTCCCTGCAATGACAGCAGCACATTCAGCCCATTCCAGACAGCACCGCTGGCTGCCCAGACTCCCAGTGAACACACTTTACACTCAAATTACCTCCAGGCCTTTGCACAGGCTGTTCCTTCTGCCTGGAACACCTTTCATGCCTGGTCCCTCACTCTGCCCGCCTAACTTCTACTCCTTTGGGATCTGGCTTAAATGTCACCTCCTCCAGGAAGCCACTCCAGACACACACCCCCAGTCTAGATCAGGACCTTCGCTAACTCCCCTGTCACACTAATCACACTGGACCATAATTGCATTTTCACTCCTCTGGCTCCCAAGTAGACTATGAGCTCCTTCAGGCTGAAGGCCCACCTGGCTGATCATCGTATGCCTAGAGCTGTGCAATGACTGGTACAGAACAGGTGCTCTATAAATACTACTGAATGAATAAATGATGCCTGTGACATTCTCATGCCTTTCCCTTGTGCTGTGTGTCTATATGTCTGTCTGATGCAGTCTGGCTTGGATAGAAGGCCCCTGAGCCCAGGGCCTGCCCCACTGGCATCCAGCACAGCCCAAAGTACAACTGGCAGTATAATGAACATTCTTTAAAGACGGGAAGTAGAGAAGAGGCATCTCTTTATATGCCCACTTATCTATCTCGTCAGGGAACTGCTCAAACAGGACCCCACAAGAACACTCACTACCAACAGTTCTACAAAGAATTATTAGTCAGATTTTAGACATAAGGAAACTGAGGCACAGAGAAGATAAATGCCTGAGACCATACTGCTGGAAAAGAGTGGATCCAGGGCTTAATCCCAGGTAGACCGCAGAGCCCATGTGCCTGAGCTGCTGCTCTCCACTACCTCTCCATGCGCGTGTCCACGGCCTATACACATGCACACCTGGAAATTGTAAAGGAGAATGGGGTGGGCGGGTGAGAGGTCAGGGTGTGAACTGAGGCTGGAGGAAGGGCTTCTGGGGCAGACAAGGAGTCCTCTTTCACAGCCCGTCTCCCACTGTAAGGTGCCTTTCTCCTCAGCTCCTTGGGGCAGGGTCCCAGTTATGTCTGCATCCCCACTACCTGGTACCACAGACACAGCAGCGGCTCACAAGCTTTGCAGAATTTTGATTGGGGAAGCAGAGAACATACCCTAGCCCAACTGGACCAGAAAAATGTCAGGGACCCTTAAACAGGGCAGCTAGTCTACTTGTACTCCTTGGTAAAAAGTCCTGGCCTTGAGCTCCATCACTCCTCGAAAAGGCCATGCCAGAGCGTTCCCCATTTCAACACAAGAGCATAACGGAAATGCCCTGGCATTTACATCTCAGCGGCCAGAGCCCAGGTGTCCTTGCAACAACCTCAGAACCTCAGCTACCAATAATCAGCACCGATTCAGGGCAGAATCAACCCAGTCTGGGATAGTTAGAATCTCAATATAAAGTGAAACTACAACCCCTAACACAGAGTCTGCTTCTTTGGCCTTAACTTAGGCATGGAGAACTGAGAAAGGCAATCTCATTGTCCATGTACTCATCCTTTTCCATGAAAATTCAAAGCTTTGTGAAAAAATGCTTCTTTGGACCTCCTTTTATCCATCACTAGGGGACATCTTTCCCCCACACCTGCCACCCCTTCTTCTGGTAACAGCGTTTCAATTTTCATTTGGGGATCACCCTCCCTCACTGTCAGTCCATGTGGTTTGGGTGCTGCTGACTCTACTAGTCCCTGTCCAGCTGAGGCTCCAAAGTCTTAGCAACTGGTTCAGGGGTTGACACATGACTCAATCAGAGTCTGCCCTGGGACTTTGGTTGGAGCTGGACTTGAGCTGCTGGAACTCGGTGGGAAGCAGCTGTTTGAGAATGAAGCCAACACCAAGGAAAGCAGATGGAGAGAAACAGAATCCTAAAGACTTGGCCCGAGGTCCTAGATTTAGCCACACCTAAACCAGACATATCCTTGGACTTTTGCATTGTGAACCAATAAATTCTCTTTCTCACTTAAGCTCGTTTCAGTTTGGCCTTTGTTACTTACAGTGGAAGGAGTCCCATTACATCACTATATAATGACATACTTAGATGGCGATCTCTGAGGGCCCTTCCATTCCTAATGTTCAGTAGATCTATAAGCTCCAGTAGTAGGAACATATGGAAAATATTCAGAGGCCTATATTTTAAGAAAAAGCAATTCTTACTGTAAGTTATAAAGGGACAACTCTCTTCCACAATGCACACATTATAGGTTTTAACTCTTGTCTTTCCTTTTGTCCTTTAATCCTCCGTAACCACGTCACTATAAACCCAACCAGTAGCCTTCAAGTTGCCTAAGCTGGCTTTATCTTCTTTACTGTTTCTCAAATCCAGGAAACCAACCATGGGGGATGTGCTAAGGCCACTACCTAGAAGACTCAAGCTCTGTCTGCCCTCTGAGTCACATCCCGGCCAAGTCACTGAAGCATTATAACCTGGTTCCTCCAACTGTGAGACCTAAGTAACTGTACCTCCTTGCTAGTCCCACCCTGGAGATAAATAGCACTTTTGTCATAAAAGCCAGGTAGTGAAACATATGCCACCCACATGTATGACATTAGAACTGAAGGGAAAAGGGCTTCGTCAACTCCAGGACCCAGGGACTGTTGTACAATGTCTCAGCCCAACCAACTGCAACGGGGATTGTTCTTTCTTCACCAATCAATCTCCATGCATTGACTGAGCACCTATATGTCCCCATGGGATGAGCACCTGGGGCTAAAAGAAAGTAGAGGAGAAAACAGTCTCTGCCATCAAAGCCAGATGACACTAAAACCCAGGTTAATCATGGTAACCACGTTTAATAGCATTCTCATAAACTGACCCCAAATCATGGATTTTGCCAGTCTTTTTAAACCCTGGAGCTAACTTAGAACTATAAATCTTAGTCCTTACTGTGTGTGTACATATGAGTGTACACACCACCATATATACCAGTACCCCTTGCAAATAAAGTTGATAGAGAATGATAAACCCCTTTCTCAGATTAACACCAGCATTTACTGCAAAACAAACCTTTAGAGGGTGGCTAAAAGAATGGTACCTGCTTGCCACCTGGAGCTTTCTAGGCCCTAAGACTTGGGGCTATGAACAGCTCCTATTCCCAAGGCTGCTGGAACTTACAGAAGATGACTTTGTGCCCAAAATGTTCAGGCTGTGGCTGCAGGTAAGCAAGGGGAAGGTAATGTTTCTGACTCCTCCACTGTACCTGACTGAACCATTTAACTTACTAAGTTATGAGATTTAAGGCAAAAATGTTTTCCAGTTTTCTCCCTGTCTCCTTGCATTACCAACAATTTAACACACGACTTCTCAAATCAGGAGACCTGTCACAAAATGGATCTGCAATGCTCGATTTAGCACAATGGTGGGAAAGGATGAAGCACCCCTCGGCTGTCAATGACTGTGTCATTCAGGCAGTTGGCTGTGCAGGGCGTAGATGTTTAGCTAAGATGACACAAGCCTTTCCTATGCAGGTCATTACTGTCATCATGATCACCTATAATCAGTAACTGCTCAGAAATGCAGGGAATTCCTGACATTCAGTGACCATTTTGGCCATATGTGCCAGTTCTCAAACATGACAAACCCAGAAGGTGTAGGATTTAGAGCCAGTCAGACCTGGATTCAAGACCTGGCTCCAGCACATAAAAGCTGGGTGACCTTGGGCAAGTCCCTGACCTCTATGGTCTCATCTGCAAAGTGGGGGCAACAGCCCCCGCCTCTTCAGGTTGTTATGAGGATTAAAGGAGACAATGCACAGAAAGAGCCCAGCACCACGTCTGGTACACAGTACACCCTCAAATACAAAGGCATTAACTCCCTATATCTATTCTCTCCTTCTTTCTTGCCCCAATTTTTTCAAAGCAGCAGTGTACCCAGCAAAAAACTTACCTTTTCCAAGCTCCCTTGGAGCTGAGGCTGATCATGTGACATAGATCTGGCCAATAAGATATATGCAGAAATTGCTGGGTGGGTCTTCCAGGAGAGTCTTTAGAAGAAAGCATGCTTAGCCGGCTTAGCTAACCCTTCCCTTCTTTCTGCCTGGAATTCAGACTCTATGGTAGATTGCAAGGTGACAAAAATGAGGATGAAAGCCACCTGCTAAAACCTGGGTAGAAAGTGAGAAAGAGCATGGGTCCCTGATGGCCTCATGGAGCTACTATACCAGCCTGACCTCTGGATCCCTGTTATGTGAGAAAACCAAAACCCAACTGATTATGCCGCCCAAATTGGGTTGTTCTATTACAGCAACCAAGCACAATCCCTAACTGACACAAGGGGCTAAACTTACTATTAGCAGGGTTGGGCCCTCCGTTTTCAGCACCTCACAGCAATGCTATGTATCTGCTTAGAGCAAATTCTCCATTTCCCCTGCAAGTGGGAAAAGCACACATCTCAGAGCAGGGACCCTTCTCTCTTACTCCTTTTCTTCACAAGAACTTGGAAGTTAACAGATCATACCAAGCAACTGTGCACAGACGATTAATTTACTCTGCCTCCAAACCTTTTATCTCACTAGGAAAAAAGGAATAATATTTCCCTCTATCTTAATGCTAAACACACACACACACCACACACATTAAATGTCATTCAACGCCTCGGGTAGGAAGAGGAATGACAGCTTGTAGGGGCTTGGCTGGATCTTGGTCCTGTTGGTGGATACTGCCTTTCTGCGGCAGTCCCACTGGAGAATCCCTCCCTACTCATCAGACCTAAATGCCCAAACCAGCAGCCAAGAACAAGGGCCAGGCCACGGATATTCCTGGAGACTTTGGTCTGAGCTGGGCAGGTGGCAGAAATCCTGCCCTGGGAAACCAGCTCAGCCTTTGCTGACAGATGCTGAGTCCTGAGCACTGAGCGTGGGCTCAGGAGGACAGTGGGCGCAAAAACCAGAACCCACCCTGGACATAGTCCATAGATTTGTACAAAAGGCTGAAGAGGAAGAGGCCCTAAGTACCTAGGGAGCCCTAAGGCAGGCGTGCCCGCTTGAATTAGTTCCTAGCATCTGAGGAAGAAAATGGATGGAGAGCAACGGAGACAGCAGTGGGTTTCTTCTGTTCCCCAGAGTTAAATAGGACACTTCCTCTGGGATACGGAAAGCGATCTGCTACCTTTCATGCTCTGCTCTAAAGGAACAATAGAGGACCTGACAGCCCTGAAGACACACTCTCCAAGTCTCCAGGCTGTCCTCCTCCAGAGAAGAGCAAGGCTGAAGAATAAATCAAACAGCAGCCTGCCAAGCTGAGGTGCCTCTTGCCTCAGTGGAATGGCTATTGGCAGACTCCCCTATGAAGTTTTAAGCATTTAAGGACAAACCAAAGAAGAAAGGAAAGACGTTCAGTGGCTGCCAGGTGTCCTCACTGTTCACTCCTGCCTGGAGAATCCTTCCCTCTCCCTCCTACCTGAGCAAGTCATGCTCAACTGCCACAGTTCAACCTGAGGCAGTCTGCAGTTCCAGCACACGCCAAGCTCACTCACTTTCCATCTCCCTATGGCAGTCACAGCTCTGGGTCATTCACTTTGTGTGGACAACGCTTAGTTATTATTACCATAGGCTGGGTCCTACTGTGTGCCAGGAACTTGACATAGACCATCTCTAATCCCTCCAACCACCCTGTAAGGTCAGTACTGTCAGGCCCAGATTGGCTGAGGGCACTCACCTGAGTAGCAGATTACTTACAATAAATTACCTCTACTGAAGGCTAGGGACGATGGCAGCAACAGCCCTCACTGACCGAGCACTCACCAAATGCAAAACCCTGAGCTAAGCACGTGAAATATGTTACCTTTTCTTATCATCCCACAAACCCACAAAGCTAGAGATACTATTATTCTTTCATTACAGGTAATGAGGGTGAAGCTCAGAGAGGTTAACCAACTTGCCTTCGATCACGTGACCAGTGACATAAACAGGACTTGAACCCCAACTGATCTGACTCCAAAGCCCTGCACCTGGCTGAAAACATGCCTATAAATTACGTCTGCTGAGGGTCCAAGGGGCTTGTCCAACCTCAGGTGTTCCTGCAACACTTTACCCAAACTGGTCAGGGTTTGGAAGGCCAAATATTTAGTTCTCTGAAGAGGATGCGGATAGCCAGAAATGTACAGGCCATTTCTGAACAGGCTGATTCCCCCACGCCAATCCCACCACAATGCTCACATGGCTCTTGGGCATCCCCAGTCCTTATTTGAACATCTGACAAGCAGAGGTTTTATAGCTATTTTGTTAATCCATCCATCCATCTACCCACCTGCCCAGCCAGCCAAACATCCATGCACTCTTCCACTGACTGAACGATTCCCACGCGCCAGGCACTGTTCTTATGTTCAAGGAGCTTACAGTCTAGCAGAGGTCACAATGAGAAAGCAGCCAACATACGTTTAATGTGAAAGTTCAATGCATAAGGAATGACAGTGTGCTACAAGGAGGGGCATCCAACACTCTGAGGGCCAAGGAAGGAGGAAATTACATCTAGGCTCAGACCTGAAGGACACGCTGAAGGTGTGCTAATAAGGGTGGGGGCTGGGGGAAGCAAGGCCCAGGGGACCCTGGTGCCTCATGAGATGACCTCTATCTATCTCCCAGGTCTCATCACAGCCTATTCTCTCCCTACTCTCCTTGATTCAGCCACACTCCCTAGCTTTCCAACCAAGCTCATTCTTGCCTCAGGGTGAGAGCCATTCTTTCTGCCTAGAACACTCTTCCTCAAAGTTTTGCATATGTGACTTTCTTGTATCAATCAGGCCTCACCTCCACATCGTCCCCATAGAGGCCTTGCCTGACCACCCAAACAAAAACGGCTACTCCCTCGCCCCTCGTCCCTATCACATCACCCTATTTTACTGCCTTCATGCATAAACCATGACAGAAAATCGTTGTTGATTTGTTTGTCTGTTTACGGTCTGTCTCCCCCACCCCCACCCATGAATGCATGGGACTTTGCCTCTTTCTTTCAATAACACAGTATTTCTCAGAATCTTTAACAGTGTCTGATGTACAATATACCCTCAACAAATATTTGTAGAATAAAAGACTAAATGGATGAATGCATAAACAAATGCACCCAATTCAAGAAGTTCAGTATGGTTGGGGCATAGAGAATGGGAAATAGCAAAAGTCTGTAGGGACCAGACCCATGCAGTGTTCAAAAGCCCTGCTAAGGAAACTGGATTTTACTCTGAAGGTTACTAAAGTATAAGTTCCTTCAGTCCTAAGACAGGACTATGGAGACACCAGAGACCAGAGAGGTTTGGAAACTGAGAGAAAAGACAAGCTGTCTTCCAATAGGCCCTGCCATCTGAGTCGCTTGTCAGTTGTGTGAGTTATAAAAGCAAACTGACCTCCTTGCTTAGTGCTTTAGCTTGTTAGAGGACAAGGCATCCTCTGACAAGAGAGAAAAAGCAGTCCAACGGGAGGAGTTCGGAAGACAGATTTCAAGGAGGCTGTAGGGAATCAAAAACCGGAGTGTCAAGTCTTGGCAAGTGGAAGAACATGGAAACGGGGGGAAGAAATTGAGAACAGCAGGAGGTAGAGCAGCCTCTGGCAGCAGTGCCTGGTGCCCCTCACAGTGTGTGGGGTCTCAGGAACACTTGAATGAATGTCTATCTAGGGACCCTGAGGCCTGTACAGGAAACAAGAGGACAAAGGGAGGAGGTGCAGCGAGGGCATTCCGCTCTGCTCCCGGGTCAGAGCAATGACGGAGGAAGAGGCTGGAGGAGGAGGGCGTGAAGACCATGCTGAGGGACGGTGCTGCAGGGAGCCTGGGTTGTTGAACCACAACTCACACTGCTAGGGGATGGGCACATCCTGGCAAGGGAGAGGGTGTAATTTGCTCACAGGAGACTCATCATCAATGTGATCCAGAGGATTAAAGATGAAACTGGAAGGGTGTAAAGAAAAAAGAGCCAATGATACTGTTAAATCAAACCCCATGGAAGCTACCATATCTGATATCGAATATCTACTATGTCTTAGGCATCATGCTAAGAAAGCACTTTATATATTCAATTTATTTTTTTTATAAATACTTTTATTTTTTATTTTTTGGGGGGTGAGGAAGATCGGCCCTGAGCTAAAATCTGTTGCCAATCTTCCTCTTTTTGCTTGAGGAAGATGGTCCCTGAGCTAACACCCATGCCAATCTTTCTCTATTTTGTATATGGGATGTCACCACAGCATGGCTTGATGAGCAGTCTGTAGGTCCACACCCAGGATTCGAACCTGCGAACCCCAGGCCACCGAAGCAGAGCACGCGAACTTAACCACTACGCCACTGGGCTGGCCCCTATACTCAATTTATTTAATACTTGTAACAACCCTACGAACTAAGAAAAATCGAGGTTTAAAAAGGGTATCTATGGGCCGGCCCAGTGGCACAAGCGGTTAAGTGCACGTGCTCCACTGTGGCGGCCTGGGGTTCGCCGGTTCAGATCCCGGGTGCACAGTGACGCACTGCTTGGCAAGCCATGCTGTGGCAGCATCCCATATAAAGTGTAGGAAGGTGGGCACGGAGATTAGCCCAGGGCCAGTCTTCCTCAGCAAAAAAAAAAAAAAAAGAGGAGGATTGGCAGATGTTAGCACAGGGCTGATCTTCCTCACACACACAAAAAAAGCATACCTAAAGCATACCTAATTTGCATAAGTGACACAGCTAGAGCTGGGATTTGAACCCAGGTCTATCTGGCTTCAGAGACTAAGCTCTGGAAAGAGATACCTAAGGTATAAGAAACTGATATGGCAGGAAGTGAGGTGTGAATCAGCTGCCTGGACATTGGTCGTTTGCACTTCCTTTATCCCATCCCAACAAGCTCTTTCTCCTTCTTCTGCCCATAGCCCTAACATTCACTTGGACATCCACCCCAGCTCACTCTCAGTCCCCGTGGTCTGGTTCTCAGAAGTGAAGCATGTATCCCAGGCCTGTACCAATCAGCATGTGCATTCTCTAGCCACATGGTTTGGGGTATAAACGTGATCAATGCCTCTCTAAACAGCATGGATCTCAGAGCTTCTGGACAAGACTCTGGCTCTTTCCTCCTGGACTTTAACCTGGATGACATGAGTCCAGGGCTACTGCAGTTATCTTGCCACCAGATCCTAGATCTGCCAAGGACCTCCACGTGGAGTTCAAGAATGAATCCAACCCAGAGGTGGGCAGAGCCCAGAGCCTGAGAGAATGTCTTGTAATCATACTGTCTGAGCCTTGAACCCAGCAGTTTCTAAAGCTAGATCTATCCTGAACTTTTCAGTCACATGAACCAATAAATTCCCCCCTTTTTAAGGTAACTTTGTCTGCATTTTCTGTTACGTGCAGTCTGGAGTCCTAATACGCCACATTCATAAAGAAAGCATCTGCCTGTATGAATAAGAATAGAAGCTTCCGGGTGAGAATCACGGAGGGGAGAGAACGAAGCGCTACTATTGGGGCCACCCACTTAACAGAGATGGAGGTTTTCCAATGCAGATCACCAAACTGGAGGAGAGGCAAGATTCAGCCCTGCCTGACAAGTAATTCCAACTAACCAAATGTCTGAACATCTTATTCTGGAAAAACAGAACATTTAATAAGTCTGGATTTGCTTGGCTGACAATTTCATCTCTCAGAAAGTTGAGAGGAAATGCTATTCTGCCTTTATTCTGAGTCAGAAGGTAGAACAATTTGTTTTTTCTTTAAAGGAAGGAACCTTGGGCAAACATGATTATGGGATTTAACAAGTTTATTAAGAGCATAATAATAAGAAATTTTTAAAGTTCAGAAAAAATTTAGGGACAATACAATGTCCTGAGACCCAACAAGAGACAGCAGCCCAATAGACAAAGGTTGGAGCCCTTCCAAGACCAAAATATGATGGTTAATTACAAAATCTTCAGGTAGGAAAAAGTAAAAAATATCCAAATCTCAGCAAATTAATCCTGAATGGTTCAAGGCAGACATCACTTATCAATCATACCACTTTTTCCTGTTAAGCCCAATCTCCTTCTCAAGTTATCTCTGACCCAGTGCCCTAGTCAGCCACGATGAATTGAGCAAAGTTGGGACACAAGAATGAACCCATTTGCCATTGCTGGTCTAAAGAAACCAGTGTAACAGCACAGGGAGCTCTCAGAGCTCAAGTTATAAACGACATGCACAAGAGCTGGAAGCTGGGACACAAAATCAAGCACAAATCCTCAGCGGAATGGGCCTCACGACTGATGGCAAGAAGGGTAAAGTCCTGAAGGAGCTGAGGTTTGTTTATTTAAAGCAAAGCAAAACAAAAACAAACTTTCTATTTTTCTAATATTAAAATAAAGGAGGGGAGGGCTTTAAAAAACTATGAGACATAGGTATCTCTGCTTGGAGAAGATGACACAGCATAAATAAAGCTCAATCCTTCAGCTTCTGGATTTAGTTCCATATCTTCATCAAGAAGAATGCTTCACCATGAAAAGGAGAACAACCTTGGTTAAGAGACACCAAGTCCAAGATGGGGAAGAAGATGAGAAAGGCTCAGCCTCCTGCAGCTAAGCTCTAGGCCCAGCTGTCAGCACTCTAGGGCCGTACAGGAACTTGGAGATGGGCTCAAGAAACCTCCTGAATGATCTCTAAGAAATCAGAGAAAACAGGAAAAAGGCCAGGATACTAGAGACTGGCAAACAGCATTCTGATTTTCAAAAGAGGAGAAAAACAGATTCCATCAACCACAAGACTGGAGAGCCTACCACCAACCTCTGCAAGAGGCTGAGCTGCATTCTTAACTGGGCAAATTGCAGAACACGGAGGAAAGGAAGCACTGAGGAAAGGCAAACAGCTCAGTAGAAAAACTGAGTGGAGGATGGAGACAGGCAATTCCCGGAAGAGGAAATACAAGTGGCCAGTAAATACAAAAGATCCCCACCATTGTGGAAATACACATTAAAACAACCAGACGCTATTTATCTATGCAGCAGATCAGCAGAAATTAAAAGGATTGATAGCATCAACTGTTGGCAAAGATGTGGGGAAATGAGCACTCTCACTGGTGGAATATACAGCTTTCTTTAAAGTGCAATTTGGTGGTATTGATTAAAATTAAAAATGCATTGCATTTTGACCCAGCAATCTGAAAGACTCATATATGCAGAGGCTTGTAGAAGGCTTTTCAATTACAGGACTATTTATAACAGTAAAAGATTAGAAAATAAAAATCTACGCAAGGTTTGTCACATGCTTAAATACATAATGGTACATCTACTCTATGAAATACCATAGAGTCAAAGATAGTCAATCCATATACACTGATATAGAGTGCTTTTCAAGATGTTATTATTCACACTTTAAAAAAGCATAAAAGAGGGGCCAGCCCAGTGGTGTAGTGGTTGGGTTTGCGCACTCTGCTTTGGCGGCCCAGGGTTCGTGGTTTCGGATCCTGGGTGTGGTCCTGTGCACTGCTTATCAAGCCATGCTGTGGCAGGCGTTCCACATATAAAGTAGAGGAGGATGGGCACAGATGTTAGCCCAGGGCCTATCTTCCTCAGCAAAAAGAGGAGGATTGCCAACAGATGTTAGCTCAGGGCTAATCTTCCTCACCAAAAAAAAAAAAAAAAGCACAAAAGAAACCTCTATATTTCCATAAAGTGCATATACGCATATAAATGAATAGGAAATAGTTTAAAAGGATCCCCATTAGCCTGATAACAGATAACAGAGATTACCCTGGGAAGGTGATTAAGGACACCTTTGTCTTTACTTTTTGCATTTTTTTATAATAAGAATGTCTTTATTGTATAATTAAATAAACACACATTTTTTAAAGAAGGAAAAACAAAGACTAGGAATGGTGAGCATTAGGGACCAGCATGTGCACTAGGAGCAAGACGGTGTCAAACCTGCCCAGTTTCCTTCTCCTGGGATGATGAAGGAAATGACAGTCACAATGAACAGAGTGCCCACAGGCTAAAGGCACAGGCTTTCATGTTATTATCATGGACACGATAGGAAAATTCAGGCTGGATGACAATGCTAGGAGGTAGAGTCGAACTTGACTGCATACCTGTAGTTACGAGTTATTGATTCAGGGCCCATGTGGAAGCTGCCACGACAGTTTTTGGTCCTGTCTTGTCTTCAATCTCTTACTCACTCACTTAACAGACATTTGAGAGCTTACCATGTGTCAGATGTTGTGCAGAAGATACAGAGACAGTCCCTGCCTGAAGCCTAGGATACTGAAAAGTAGACAGAAGGAGAGGGGAAAAAAAAAACCAGCGTGACAAATGCTTGACTGAGGTGTTATAGAGGGCAGGGCCAGACCCCAATCTGGCCTCTTAAAGGAGGTCACTATTATACCGAAGGTCTGCTCGCCTCAAGAAAGACAGCATGCAGCTACAAAGTACCACTAATACCAAAAACCACATACACATTCCCTGAGAAGGGAAAGGTTGACAAGCTAGAACACACCATGTGAAATTCAATGGCAATCACAGAAAAATCCTGCCTTTAGGTGGCTGGAGAATATCCTTTTGTTTTGAGGCCTCACTAAAAGACCATTGCCCAAGAGGCTTCTAAGCAGAGCAAGGTGTCCGGATAGTGAAGAATAGGGCCCATGTCAGATGAAGACTGGCTAAAGGCACACCCTCTCCAAGCCCCTGACTCCACTCATATTCCTCCTCTGCTTTCTCTCACGGAATTGCCCATAGCCAACAGACTCAGGAATTTCAAGATCCCTGATTGTACCCCCGGTTTGCCCACTTGCGGGAAGCGGCAGCTGGAAGATAGGTCAGCCCCTGGGAACATAGTGGGCAGTCTGTGCCACGTGTTCAGTTTACAAGATCTTTCTCGCCTGTCCTCTCCCTCCTCCCCAATCTGGTGCCCCAAGGTTGTCCCTTCCACCACACATAAGAGAAGAAAAACTGAGAAACACACACCAGGTTCCAAGGCTGTGTATTCCAGACTGTCATTTCACCCTCGAGGCCTTCCTGTTTCTCTGTTTGATGTGGAGGGTGGACTGGATAACCTCCAGGGGACCTTTCAGCTCAGACAGGCAACCATGTGTTAGCTGTGCATGCATTCTCCTCCCAGAAGAATTCATTGTTAAAAAAGACTTCAAAAAGAGGGCAATGCTTAATACGAGTGAATGACAGTGAAGTGCAGGGCACCCAAGTGTTCTTATTTAGGTCCCCATCCTAGTGCAGGAGGCGCTCTGACAGGGGCCCTCCATCAGGACTGACCTCTTCAGTGACGATCGAGACAGCACCTGTGCAGCCTGGTTCATGGCCCTGACCCATGCGTTCATGTCCTCCTGGGTGTCGGCACTGAAGTAGTAGGTCCTCATGCCCGACTGCTCGGCTGGAGAGCCCCCCGTGGAGCTATTGTAGATGAGCGCTCGCATCCCCGTGTGCACGGCCTGTAAGCATGAGTCAGAAACCCAGGTCAGAGAGGTCAGCACACATTCCACTTCCAGGAGCAAAAACAAGAAGACGCTCTGGCCAGGTTCTCCCCTCTTCCAGACTAAGAGCCCAGCAGCACCCAGCTTGTTCCCACACCTGTACTCCCCTTTCTGAGTGCAGTCAGGCCCAGTGACAGCTGTGTCTGTTTCCTGCAGTGGAAGTCGTGCAGCTGTATGCTGTACCTCCTTCCTACTTATCTCACTCCTGCGTAAGGAGGGGCACACAGTCAACACTATGTAAGAAAGAGACTTTTAAAAAACCCTCATTCTGTGGAAGCAGACTCTCGGGAATCCCTGTTTTGGTTCTTCTGAAGCACGCGATTACTGGAATTGAGTCAAAAATCAGCTGCAACAGCAGGTGGCTTGGTACAGATATTCATTGTGTTTCCCTGCTTGGGCATGAAATGTGATGTGTGCCCATCAGAGAAGCTGCTGCTCTGTCTCTCCAAAGCGGTACAAAGTTTGACAGAGCTGACATTTGACTGAACATCCTTGCACACCTACTATGTGCTAGGAAGCCTCAAGGAGCTTTCACATGTATCTTTGCCAAGAGGCTGTGAAGAGGTACTGGGAATGACCACTGAAAAGCAATTGGGATGGTTTGCAAACAAGAGGCAACACCAGTTTTTCTCCTTGCGTTCTGACAAGCAGGGGCCTTTTAAATTTGCAAGCAAAACCTCACCCAATCTACATAGGAAGACGGTGTAAAAAGAGGAAGATTTACTGAGTGCCTACTATGTGTCTCCTGGGTACTTCCACAACTTTAATCTCATTTTAATCCCAACAGCCTGGAGAGGTAGGGACAGAATCTCTGTTTTACAGATGTGGCAGATGAAGGTCTGAGATGTTAGGTAACTCCCAGATTTCCACACCTGATAACAGATTCTTTATGGCACTTATCATTACCTGGCATTACTTATTTTACACACTTGAGTTTATCATCTGTCTCCTCTCTCTAGAATATTAGCTCCATGAGAGCAGGTTCAAGGTCTATTTTGTTCACTACTATATCCCCAGGAACAGTGCCTGGCACATAGTAGGTGCTCAATAAATATGTGTTGAATGAATGGAGGAGTTGGAGCCAGGATTCACACCCATGTCTGCCTGACTCTGAGCCTAAGCTTCTCTGTACGACGGTCCCAGGTCCCATCCAGAAATGAGTGTGATTGTACACATCATCGGTCTGAGAATTTGGATCCAGAATGAAAGGCAGACCTCATACAAGGACCAGTCAGAGACAATAAGAGAGAACCAATCAGAAGCTGGAAAATGACATGCTTCTAGAATCACTAAGGGTCATAGATGCAACCTCTCAGATAAATTGTCAGCATTTATTTCTCCTCATCCTGCTAACATCTAGGTCCAAAATGCATATTAAATATGGGCCTGCTTCAGACATCACATACCTGAATCCGTCTAGCCAGTGCCAAGGGAATACAGGCAAACTTGGCCTATAGCTACAGTGACCAAAGTAAACCCTATTTCCTTCCTTGCACGTATAAGGGGTCATCCACTGTCCCAGGCAGGATTCCTCCTATTTTAGCAAGGTGGAGATGTGGCAATAAGAACAGAATGAGGGCCGGCCCCGTGGCTTAGCAGTTAAGTACACGCGCTCCGCTGCTGGCGGCCCGGGTTCAGATCCCAGGCGCACACTAACACACTGCTTCTCCAGCCATGCTGAGGCTGCATCCTACATACAGCAACTAGAAGGATGTGCAGCTATGACATACAACTATCTACTGGGGCTTTGGGGGGGAAAAAAAAACAGAATGAGAAGAGATTTGTGCATGTCTTACTGTGAATCAGCAGGCATTCTTGGTAAAGCTCCCCTGGAGGATGACCCTATAACATCTCTGATACCCTCTCCCAGACTTTCTGCCCAGCCACAGAGGATTCTGGGACTGGCACTTGCCCCACCAGACACAGGGCTACCCACAAGCGTAGGGAGCCCTCAAGGGTATGAGAGAGCAGGTTCCTGTCATACAAGAGTTCATGGAGCCAGCGTGTCCAGGAAATCAACATGGCTCACACTTCAAACACGGAGAGTTTGCATGTCTGTCTGAAAATGGGCCTTGGGAGTCAGAGTCATCATTACGAAGGAGTTGCACATGATCACAAACATAACCATGTCACTAATCAAACTGCCAGCATGTGCTGTGCCCAGCTCCCCTTGGCTCTGAAGAACAGATTCCCAACTACGTTCTGCCTGTGCTCGGGCATATTATATGTATTAACTGTGAAGGCAAGATGTACAGGGCATTCCCTTTCCATCTGGCCAAGTGACAAAGTCCAATGTGCCCTGAGCCTGAGGAAGATACCAGAGCCAAGAAGATGTGAAGTCTTCTCACCCCTGCCCTAGTCTCACCTGGAAGATGCTCCCTTCCCCTCTGCTCTTTCCAATTGACACAATCCTACCAGGCAACTCTGCATGACTGAACAGAAGCAGGCTATGCCCAAAGGAAATGAGGATGTGAACAAGGAAGAGTTTACCTCAAAAACAGAACGTCCCTAGGATATGACTGCTCTCCTGGCTCTGATGACTCAGGTCTTGATACAGAGCTAGTGAAGGAAGCTGGAATGCTCATATCTGAAGTCCCCAGCATCAGCCTTTGGAACAGAGAGACCGACGTGGGGAAATATAGGAGCAGTGAAAAGGCCAGCGCCCATCGACTGACTGATTCATTCTCTAACTTATTCATTCAATAATAATTTATCATTTGTTGAGTGTTTATGTGAAAGGCATTGAACTAGAAGTTGAAGGGACAGCCTTAAACAAGGCCAAGAGAGTTTACAGCCAAGCAGAAGAGAAAGACCACTGAGAAGTAACTACAATTGTAGTAAGTGTTACTAAGAAGTTGCAGATGCTGTGAGAGAGGATAACAGGGGGACCTGGCCTGACCTGGAGAAGGACTTACCTACGGAAATGACATTTCAGCTGCCTCCTACATAAAGCAGACATTTTAGTAGAAGTAGCACAGAGGGGAGGTGTGGGATCCCGAGATGGACAAGATTATAGTGTGTTTCAAAGATGAGGCCAGTGTGACAGGCACAGACAAATGGAGGAGACAGCAGGATAAAATGAGGCTACTGGAGTTAGCAGGGCCAGATCAGTAAGGCCTTGTGGTCACGTTAGGGTTTTGTGTCATTTACAAGATGAATGAGAAGCTATTAAAGGGTTTAAGCTGGGGAGCGATGTGATCAGATTTTGTTTGGAAAAACCACCCTGGCTGCAGTATGGAGAAGAGGTTAGAGCCGGGGAGGGACAGGTGAGGGGATAGGGGTCTGGAGGCCACTACAGGAGCGCAGGTGGGAGATGGTGGTGGGGGCAGAGAAGGAGAGGAGCGCACAGAGTCTGCAGAGAAGAAGGAGGTAATATCAGCAGGACCTAGTGATGGACTGGATGGATATGTGAGGTAAGGGAAGAGCAATCGTCAAGGATAAAACTCTTGGGTTTATGCCTTACAGAGACAGTGGTGCCCATCTGTTGAGACTAAGAAAGGAACTCCTCAAGTCCAACCTTTGGGCTGACTATGAGCAGCTCAGCGAACTGGGTGAGAACTCAGGCTCTTGGAATCACCTTGAGGTCCACAGTGGGCTCCGCCTCTTACCCCAGGGTAACCCTGGGCAAACTGCTCACCCTCCCCCACCTATGTTTCTTCATCTTTAAAATGGACTGTGGGTAACAACAGCAATTACCTTGTAAGGCTATGTGAGGATTAAATGAGATAATGCACATACCATGCTTATAGCACAGCCTACCATTTGTAAGGCTCAAAAGATGTTAGTTGATGTTATTATAGGAGCAGTTACTTAAGTAACCTAAGGTGGTCGACTGAATGAGCTTTCTGGAACTTTGAAAGACCCTTCTCTGCCCTCTCTCCCATCACTAATTTATAGAGGACGAAACATGAACCACAAGTAAGCCTGAACCCATTATAACTCGGGAAGTGGAAGCAGTGTCACTGACCATGACTCCTACTACAAATGGTGACTCCACGTGGTCTCTGTTTGCAGAACCGGACTAGCCTCATCCCCTCAGGCAGAACTAGCCGATGGGCTAGTTTCCTGGTGAAAGCCCTGGATGGGTAAAGCAACCTTTCACAGCACAGTGATACAAGAGCTGTGGATGTATAGAAGAAGGGTACCTAACATGTCCAGAGGGCTCAGGGAAGGCTTCCCAGAGGAGGTGACTCCTAAGCAGAGACCCGAAGGACAAGTAGGGGTTGAGGAAAGGGCATTCTCGGCTGTGGCTAAAGCTCAAGCAAAGGCCTATGGGCAAGAAATATCCTGAGGCCTTCAGGCAACTGTACACGGCTGGAGGGGAAGTATAAGATGGGAATGGCTAAAAATGTGGCTGGAGAGAGAAGCTGGGGCCTTGTAAACCAAGACTGGGCTTTATCCTGTAGGCAATGGGGAGCCACTGAAGGGTTTATGGTGGGAGTACAACCTGAAGAGATATGCAATTTAGGAAGAGTGTGGAGGACAGACTGGAGGCTGCAGGGGCCTTGTTGGCTGAAGGCCAAGGAAGTGATCCCAACACTTACAGAGCACTTCCTTTGTGCTAGGCACTGTTTTAGCAGTTAGTTAGTTAGCTACCCAGGGGAGGGATGACAGCAGCCAAGACAGAAGAGTGACTGCGGCAGTGGCGAGAGAAAATGGATTTGAGATACACAAAGCACAGAATCGAAAAGGGAGAGGGAAGGGCAGCTCTCTCCCGTTCTCCTCTGATTCCCTAATAACCGTCCTGCCAATGCCAACTCTAGAACATACCCCACAGAGACAAGGACTGTGTCCTTTCCTTTGTTGTATCCCCAGCACCTGTACCCTGCCAAGTAGAATCCCAGAGCGTAGTAAAAGTGTGCTGAATATCAATCAGTGAAACCCACGTCTCTTGGCTGACCTTCGGGTCTTAACCTTTTGGGGGCATAAACCCTCTGACAGTTTGGTGAGTCCTATGAATTCTTCTCAGAATGTTTTTAAGTGTGCAAATCAATATATTATATTGAACTATAGTTATCAAAATATTTTGGAATATTGTGATATAGGGATATAGGTGCTTCTTTAATAATGCATTATATAGCAAATGTAGTGATAATTATTGTAATTTCAAAGTGATGATCAGCCTAAATGATATTTCAAGATAGTTACACCACCTCTGATGTGATATAAAGGTCTCTGGCTTCTACTGTGACCAGGGCACAGGCATTGTTGATAACTGTTGTTGCCTGCTTCTTAATCAAAGGAAATGTTCTCGGTTAAAAAAGGAAAGATGTGATTTATCCACTGACATCTATCCACCTCAGGTCAGGAGCCTTTGGTCTTGAGAGAGGGAGAATGGCTCAAAGGAGACAGTAATAGCTTTTCCCTCATTGAAGATCCCTGGACCCTTGGCTGTGTGGGGATGTTTTCAGCTCCACATCCTGGACCCAAGGGGCCAAGCTTGCTCAGAAATTACCAACAGGCTGAGGGTGGCTGTGCATCCAACAGGAGCTCTTTGGGGAGGCCAAAGGTGAGCCAGCAGAGCACGAATGGCCTGCTGGTCAGGGCACGGCAAAATGTCTCCTAGAGGCACTGAGAGCCTTGCTTGGCTCATCCTGCAGACCTGGCTGCGTCTCACGGTCCATGTAGCACCCAGCCTCCCTAGTAATCTGTAGGAGCTGCGAGGCAGCAGGCACAGTTGGAAAAGAAAGACAAGGAGGGGGCCATATAACCTTTCAGGCCACGCCTATCTAGCACTACAGATACTCTGAACAATCTCAGGCAAGGTGCCCTAGCAACAGTCAGAGACTTTCGGCTCTGGAAACAGAACTGACATGAGAGGCAAGCATACATGGTCCAGGACACAAAACACTGCATTCCTCAGTTCGTCCAAGAACATGAATCCTGAACTGCCCAAGGGGCCCACTCTCACCCCTACAAGAATGATCCTGCAACCTAAAGGGAAAAGAAAGGCAAGTCTTTCATACTCAGGAAACCACAGCCCTTTCTGGAGAACGAGCTAAACAGCACCAGATCTGTCTGCAGTAGCTTTTCTCCGCTCCCAGACCCTGAGGATTCCCCCAAAGACCCCCCCAAACACATGCATGCCTTCTGTCTCCCAGACAAAAGATTCAGGGAACACTCTTGGCAAAGTCTTTCTAAGAAAAAATTTTTTAAAAAAGGAAAGAATCTACAACACATAAAAGATGTTTTCCTAGAATCTATTTTCACACCTCCCAATGAAGTATTAAGATGAAATATATATAGCTATGATGAGGGCCGGCCCTGTGGCTTGGTGGTTAAGTGCGCGCGCTGCGATGCTGGCGGCCCGGGTTCGGATCCCGGGTGCGCATCGAGGCACCACTTCTCCGTTCATCCTGAGGCCAAGTCCCACATGCAGCAACTAGAAGGATGTGCAGCTACGACACACAACTATCCACTGGGGCTTTGGGGGGAAAAAATAAAATAAATAAAATCTATAGCTATGATGAGTTACTTTGAGGATATTCCAAATGCTGGTCCCCAAAATCACATACAACATCGTTATCCCAATTGTTTGCCCAGTAGCAATGCTCAATCCTAGAAAGGAAGGTTTTCTGAGACAGACTTTCAGGCCATGAAAGACCAGTCTGAAATCCACTGAACAAAATGTTTTCAGAGCCAGCAATAGCAGGAGAGGATCATGAACTATTAATCAGAAAAGCATTCCTAAAATGATAACAATAAACATTAATTCAAACCACCTCCTGCAGGTGGCCCCATGGCTTGGCGGTTGGGTGCGCGCGCTCTGCTGCTGGTGGCCCAGGTTTGGATCCCGGGTGCGCACTGACGCACTGCTTCTCTGGCCATGCTGAGGCCGCGTCCCACATACAGCAACTAGAAGGCTGTGCAACTATGACATACAACTATCTACTGGGGCTTTGGGGGAAAAAATAAATAAAAATAAAAATTATACAAACCACCTCCTGCAATGAGTACGTGGGAGGTGACCAAAATAAGACATGGAAGAAAAGCAGAGAGGAAGAGGAAGAAATTGTCCTCCCTCCCTGCAATGCAATTGAAAGAGGATAGAATTCAGGGTGGAGTTCCATCTCCATCATCTTCCAGTTTTGTGTCTTTGATCAAGTTTCTTAAGCTCTCTGATCCTCGTGTTCCTAATCTATAAAATGAAGCTAATAATACTGACCTCACAGGCTCCCCACAAGCATTAAATGAGGTAACATGGATAAAAGTACTTATCAAATCATAAAAGGTTTTACAGATATAAGGCAATCCTGGATCACGTACATGAAGTAAAGAAGGAACCCAGAATCTTCAACCCACAGCAACTGTGGAGTCACTGGGGAAAGTGACAGTTGAGGGAAGGAGAAGGACAGCTCAAACCTGTCTAGGAACAAAGCTGAAGTATCAGCTCAGGAAGGAAAAGTAGGAGGAAGATGAGACTGACTTTCCAACCACCACCACCACCACAAGGGACTCCAGATCAAGACGCTCACGCAGACTATCGCTTTCCAATGATGCTGTGGACACTACACACCAACACTTTCCTTTAAGCCTTCCAGAGAACAGTGAGTGTCTTATCCTGTGCTTTTCCGTGGTCCTTTAACTATCTATGACTGGAAAACTTGACTTCTGTTCAATCTCTGCTTTAGTACCTACTGTCTAGTACTCATCTTGTACTCCCAACATGGGAAAAGCCAAGCTACATGAATAGCGGGGGAAGGAGCCCCTTACCCCAGCTTGAAATGCATGTCAATGTCTTGTATCCTGAGTAGTGTGAGAGGGTGTTTCTCCATAGCTACTGGTGCCAAGAGCCACTTGCTTCAGTATTCTCTGAGACTTCCACTCCAATTGCCAGTAAAGCAGACCTTCAACCCAACCCACTGCCATCACCCATAGGGGACCCAAGAAACAGCAGCAGTGAAGAAAACGTGTGGAGGCCACCAAAGGAGATAACCTCAGGATGCCCCAAGTATGAGCCTGACCACCGCCTTCCCGGAGCCTCCATGCCTGGCTTCAAAGATGCCAGAGGGTGTCAAAGGACTGACATCACTATCATGGCCCCACTCACTCCAAATGGCACAGTGACAAGGGAAGTAGAAAAGGGGTATCACTGGTGAAGGGATTTCCCTGGGAATTTTCAACGATCCAGAAAATAAATCAAATTTGATTCTAATTGCTTTTCAACAAGATAAGTCAAGTGGACAAACCTGAAAATCCCTTCAACATGCAGACCCCAACCCTCGCAGTAAGTTTTCATAATATAATTGACATAAATCCATTATGAGGGACCGTCATTTGCACTAAGTGATTGGATACTAGCCAGACTGGCTGATGACAGTGATTAGAAAGCAGGAGAAGGGCTGTGTCTAATATGTAATCACAGGACTAGTAGCGATAGGTAAGAGGGGCCTAAATACTTGAGCAAGGCTAGGGAACTCAAAAGCTCAGATACAAATGAAAGTGCTTGCGATGTGACATTACTCTTGTTTAAAGAATCTATAAATTTGTTAACGTGAACCTGAAATGCTTCAGCTTCTTAACTTCTCCCTCTCCACAAAAACAACTGCTTTTTTGAAGCCATTTTTGGGAACACAAAGTTTCTTAGGATGGAATTGCTGCACTAGAGGAGAGGGGCAGTACCTTAAAGGAATACTTGCGACTTATGCGATCCTCAGGGGCCACAGGAGAGATCACATAGCTGGGCAGAGGGATGCTCCCGAGGACGACTTCTTCTCGGCTGTCTTTGAATGGAAAAAGACATCAGAATAACCTTCTGTGGCACCTTCCTTGGGCTGGTCCATCCCACTGCTCTAGTTCAGGGTTCCTTATCTCTCCCCAAGACTACTGCAATCACTGATTGGCCATTCAGCTAATGCTGGAACTACAGTGGTGAATGAGACAGGGCCCTCCTCTCCCAGAGGGTGGAGACAGGCATGTTAACATGCTCAACTCAACCTGCTAACTCCTGGAATACAGCAGTATACCACGTGCTGTGGGAACACAGAGGCAGGAGTGGCACACAGTCTGGGGAAGTTGAGAAGGCTTCAGAAAGTGATATTTAAAGTGTTTTAAAGGATGGGGAAGGGCATTCTTGGTGGAGCAAACCTCTCAGGCAAAGTTAGAGCCTGTGTGAAATATCCTATCTTCTACATCTATTTTCTTCCTCCTCCAAACCTCTTCATCACCAGAGGTAACTTCCTAATGATGGAGTTGGTCCTGGCACCCTCCTATCAAAGGCACTGGCTGACTGCCCACTGGATACAAAATGAAGCCCAACTTCCTCTGCGTGGTGTCACAGCCCTTTCGAATTTTGGCCCTTACCCACCTCCTGAGTCTTATCTCCTAGTGCGTCCTCCATTGCAAAACTCACTCTGGCCTCACAGGTCTGTCATTCCACTTACTTCTGCTTCTAGAACTTTACTCAAGTTGTTTCCTCTGCTTGTAATGCTATCTCCCCGCCAGACACAGGCAAAGCCCTACTCATCCTCAAAAGCCCAGCTCAAATCCGATCTCTTCTAAGAAGACTTCCCAAATTCTCCCTTGCTCCCCCTGAACTGCCTAAGCACTTTGGATGTCTTAAAGCATCTATTACAGCCTAGTTTTGTCTTAAAAGTAAGCTATCTCTTCCTCCATATCTTGAAGCTTATTTCCTTCTCACCATTGCACAGCCCCCAACTCTATGTACTGAGGCTCCATAAATGTTCACCTGGCCAAGTCAATTCACCAATTGCCCATCCAATAACACAGGGGATAAATCCAGATAGGTTACAAAATATATTGATTTACCTATACGTCCCTCCTCTTCAGATTGTGTCAAAGGTGTGCCTATGTCCCAAGCAGGGCAGAAGCTATTCTATTTATTTTAACTCAACAAATAGCACTTCCAGTGTCAGGACTGGTAAAAATAAAGTCACCAACCATGCACATATGTAAAAGCGAACACTTTGGCAGGTTGACAGGTTATTAGTTAGCTCATGCCACTGGTCCAATCACTGGATTTGAGAAGACCACCATTTGCATCACTTCACTATCCCCTCCAGCACAAAGAGCCCTTGGTGGCCCAAGCCCCGGCTCACCTTTGTAGTAAAACAAGCAATAATCAGCAAGCACAAACCACCTCCTTTTCCATAGCCTCATCCCAGAACTGTCCTGCAAAGTGAAGAAAACTAATTAGGGCAATATCTGAGCATACTGTCCCCCCTCCCCAATCATTACAACCTGATTGTGAAACCAAGGCTTGCCCATATTCACTTTCTTTCAGTAAACTAATGAATTTTTATTGCAGAACCATTCTTTGAATAGGACACTAAAATTTAGATTCAATGACGGTTTATCCCCAGGAAGTTTTTTCTGTTTCCTGAAAACAGATTAATATATTATAAACTTCCTTCTTTTAGAAAGGAAGATGTGAATTCAAAAATATAGTTCTTCTATTAAGAAAGAAATCAGCTTTTAACAAAAAGGACGTTATTTATTGATTTAGGTGCTATGCTGTAAAATACCTTCACTTAAGACTGATGAGAAAATTGATTTACATAGTATGGAACAAAGAGTTTAAGATACCTAATTCATCAATGGGGCAAAATTCCCATTTCACTAAGTTCAGTTTTCTACATTAAGGGACTGATTTTGCTATGTGTTTTCCTTCCACTCAATGTAAAGAGACTTGGATTTTCTTCCTATCAAAATTGTCTCACAAGAATCTGTCTTTCCTCATCCAAAAAGTAAACCATTATATTTATTAGAAAATTTTAGGTGACTGTGAAAATCTTTAAAAAACATATGAGAGATATGACTATCTGTTTCTCCTGCAAACTATGAGTTCCTCAAGGGCACATTTTATTCATCTCTTTATACTTGCTGTGAGAGCACTTAGAACATGGCAGGGATCTGGTGAGTGGATGGATGGATGGATGGATGGCAAGGAGAGAAGGAAGGAGACAAAAGAGACATGATCTCTGGCCCTGGAAGTTCATAGCCTATCCATGGCCATAAGACCAGAGGCAAAATAACTGGTGGTGAGGACAGAGATGAAGGATGGCCTCGGGAACGATGGAGCTGACAGAGCTTCCTGACTGAATGGACCTGGGAGAAGGAGGAACTGGTGATGGTGCTGAGGTTTCTAATGTGAGTGCCTGGGAGAATGGTGGCATCCTCACCAAGATCCAGAAAACGCAGCTTAGGGGAAAAGCAAGGTAAAGGGTGAGGAGATGATGAGCTGAGTTTGGCTGATCTGGAATCTGTGGTGCCAGGGAACTAGATGTGTGTGCTAGACCGGGGAGAGGAAAAGATGGGATTTTTCAGCCAAATGATAACAAAGAATCTTTAACATCAGGAAGGCAAGTGCTGACAGAGGATTGTCAGTAAGGCTGGATTCATGCTGACCCACCCACACTAGGGCCTGGGTCTCAGGGCAGCCAATAGCGCCGGGGGCCAAAGTGATCAAATGGGTTTAGGGAAGGAAGCTGTAGCCATTGAGCAGACGGTCCACTCACAGAAATGAACAGCGAACCATTCAGCACGGTGGGCATAATTACCTGCCTCAGACAAACTCAGGAACAGAAAGCTTATTAAAAGCATATTCCCAGCTTCCGGGGGCCAGGGTAAGAAAGGAAATCAGCAAGAGCAATGTCCCCCCAACTCCCTCCTCAGTCTCCTCACCTGCTTGTGCAGCCAGCCCCTTACCACCACCGGAACATTGGGGTTCCTCTGAATGGCCTGGTCCCTCTTCCCAAAGCTGTGGACTTTATTGCTGGACTTTATGATCTATGAAAGAGCAGACTTGAACTTTAGCAGCAGGGGGGATACAGGGAGGCACAACAAAGCACTTGTGTGAGACGAGGGCTGAGGCTCCTGTGCCTGGCTCTAAGTGGCAGCGCCCTTTGATCAAAAGAACAAGAAGACAGGGAAGAGGCGTGCACATGGCCATAGCATTCTAATTAAAAGGCGAGCCCAAGACCCAGCAAGCTTCCTGTCTGGGTCACAGCGAAAAAAAATTAAAAGAATTTTTCAATCAACTCTCACCAGCAGCCGTTGGCCCTGATATGTCTTATGGCTTTCTGGAGCAAAGCTATTTCTTGGTCACAGATCTTGCCAATTTCCAGATTTCTACCCCTCCTATCTGGGTTCACTCCTCAGCACTCTCCCCTTCTCTGCAATCTGGTTCTTTTCCCTGCTCCTCAGTCAGTGCTCCCACATCTTGGGCACAGAAACCTCTAGGCCCTTCTCAAGGGCACCCTTCCTTGGGCCCATCTGTCATGAATCCTGCCAGGCGGTCTCTAACACACATGTGAACAGAGGTGTGGCCCTCCCAAGACACGTCAGGAAAATGAAGAATACATCCACGGACTTATGTCAGCCCTGGTTCTGTCAGCAGTCACATGGCCTCAATTTCTTGATCTGACATTTGGGGAGAATACTTTTTCTAAGTCTTCCTCACAAAACTACAGTGAAGGTCAAATGGGCTTCTGGTTACAAAGGGGTTTGGCAAAATATAAAAACGGAGAAGGAAGGAACAAGTGGCCAGGAGCTCACCTTGGGGCCAGGCTTGGCCTCCACGGTGGAAGTGGTCCCAGCCGTGGACGTTTCACTGACCATGCTGGACGGTCTTTGGTTTCTCTCTTGCTTCGACATATGTGGATTTGGCCTGTGGGGAGACATAGGGGAATCTAGTGAATAAGTGCCAGGCTCCAGTGGGAAGTGGAATCTGAGATTTATTCCAGGTTAGAACTAGTTGATGGTCAGACAACCCAGGACCAGTCTTTTGGAGGACCACAATGTTCAGCCTACCCATGTGATTCAGGGAATCAAGAGGATGATAGGAGGGTATATCTCCACAGCCTGATACTCCACAAAGAGGCCAAGGCAGTCATTCCTGCCTGCTGTCCTAAGGTCCCCACATTTATTCTCTTACTCAGGTGCCTGTGGCAACTGCCCCGCCAGATGGGCAGTCACCACTCTTCACAGCAAGAGCAATCCCTACTCCTTACACACACACACACACACACACACACACACACCTCCATTTCCCTGGCTCCCAAAAGAAGCTGTTTATAATTAGTAACAAGAAATTACTTGCGCACACATCCACACCCCCAGATACACACACAGAATTGCTTACATAAATGCCAGTGGGGCTTGCCTCCCAAAATAGACTACTCAACAAAGAGTCCTATTCTAGGAACACTCCATTTGCCCCAAAACAGAGCCATCGGAGATATTAACCCCTTGTGCCATGCCTGGAGAGCAGGAAGAATAAAGGTTGCCTGGGTCCCCAATGAGGATCCCCTTGGTGCATCCTCATCAGCATTCAGCGACATTGGGCTTCCCACCAAGAAGCCCCACCTGCCCTGGGAGGCCCAGCACTCTGGTAACATCTCGGTACGGCACTCAGGAGACACTGCAGAGAGCCCTTCTCACCTGCCTCCACAGAGCCCCAGCATTTGCCTGAACCTTTCAAAGCAGCGGTGGCAGCAAATGCCTCCACAGGAATTCAATGCCTATCCTTGAACAGCTCGACGCCTGACTCCCAGATCCTGCTAATGCCAGGATCAGTAGGCCTTCCTCAAAGCGTAAGTCCCAGCGTTCTGTAGCTGGGTCTTGTCCACTGCTCTGATGGGCAACAGGATCCAGGCAGCTGCAGTAAACTGAGGCAGTAAACTGAGATGGAGATGGAGGATCCAGGCAAGACACAGCTGAGGAAGAAGCACTCTTGATGTCCGTCCGCCAGGCTCACTTTTACAAAGGTGCTACAAGGGAAAATCCTAATTTCCACCTTGGAGATATGCTGCTTCCTTCAAAAACCACTGCCACTCAAAGGATAAATGATCCTTCCTGTGCCCAAGACAGAGCTTCAGTACCCTGGCACCACTGGGGAAGTTCTTCGCAGAAGTAGCCGTGACCACCGTGTTCTCCGAGCTGTGTCAGCAGCAGGACCTCTGCAGCGGGCACCAGCTTTCCAAGGGGCTGGGCCCTGCTGGATGCTCGGCAGTGGGAGGTGCAAGTCCCACCAGGCAGAAAGATCACTGGCTCCTTATCAGCTCAGGCACTCACTCCGGATTCCCCAGCCCCGGCCTCCATCCCAGCCAGACTTTTGTTGCTGCTCCCCACTCAGAGAATGTCGCCACGCTCAGCCTGCTCACTGTTGGCAGAGGCTGTGTGCAGCAGAGAGATAATCGCTGGCTGGGGGTGGGGAGGGGCTCTGAGAGGCTGCCTTGTCCAGGCCCTGCCTCCTCTAGGCAGAACTATGTCCAAAACAACTTCTTGGAACCTGGTCTTGAGCCTGACTTTTCAGATTTCCAGAGGTTGAGATCAGGAAGAAGAGTTCTCAGGTCCCTCAGTTATGGCAGCTGTACCTCTAAGCTAAAAGCCAGGACACAAAGTCCAACAATAAAAGGTTTGTTTGGGATTTTATCAAGTCTAATTCGTTCCCATTTAAGATATCAATAGAAGCTTATTATAGAATATTTGAGAAATATAAGAAAAAAAGCTGAAAGGGAAAGAAAAAAATCACCCATGGTCCTGCTACCCAAAGGAAAATCATTTTTAACACTTGGTATATTTACTTCCATTCTTTTTTATATGCCTGACTTTCTTTTGGGGGGGGTGCTTTTTTGTTTTTATATAATTGTGATCATACTGTGTTTATGATTTTATATCTTGATTTTAAACAACTTATTGTAATTTAAACATTTTCTCCATTATTTTAAACTCATCCACGTCATTTTAAATGACTACGTCACATTCCAGCAACCTGATATGCCATTTCTCCTCTGTGGGACAAAGAAAAGACTATCTGGATTTGTGACTGGCCCAGGAAATCCAGGACAGATGGCCACTTCTGCCATTTCCGCACCTTACAATCTTGAGCTCTAACTTGAACCATTCACCTGCATTCTAACCCCATGTCCCCTCCCCACACTAGCTTCTGGGATGCTGGCTGGCCATGGAACTCCTCTAGCCAACAGTACAGGAAGAAAGATGACTGCCCTGCAGCCCTGGGTAGGTGAGGAAAGAGGGTACGAGCACCACGTAGGGAGCCAGCCATGAACAGACTTCAGCTGGAGGAACACAGGTTATGGCCCCAACACTGAACATCAGTGAGGGACAGTGACAGGGGTGGGGAGGGGAGGAGGAGGAAGAAACATAGGAAGACAACTTCATTCTTCACGACTACAAAGACCTCTGCTAAGCCACACCCAGAGAACGCTGGCTTATCAGGAGATATGATTAAAGTCCAAACTAACCATGTTGTCTCTATAAACAGAAGCATGTCTTCACCAGGGCTCCCCACAGGCAAGGACATCTCCCAACTCAAGAAGAGACTCAACCATTACCTGGCAATGCCTGACTTGGCTCTTTAAAAGAACATGGCACACACAGCTACCCACTCAGCCAAGTAACAAGATCGGTCTTCAGAGGATGTTCCCCTGAATCTCCTCAACGTGGGTAATGATCTCCTAGGTCCTCCATGGGTGAATATGACTTTTGGAATAACTAGAAGTTATCCAGAATTACAACTAATAAAAAAGAATGGTGGTCATGCTTAGGACACCATTTGGTATCCAAAAATGAGGATATGAAAAAAGTCTCAAAAACAATTTTCTCACTTGGCTGAAGAGCTGGCTTTGATGGAAACTTGTAGAGGTCATTTACCACAACATTTTGAGCAATGGGAACACCAGTGGTGCATGTGTGTAGCCTCCTGAAGAGAAAACACTGAAGGGACCATCACTCACTTGGATGTGCAAAATCTGGAACATTTGCTTCAGCCAGTTACATCATACAGGCGTGTCCCCACTTAAGAGCGTGGGGAGGCTGACCCTGATTTGTCCTCAACTCCTCAGACAGAGGTATACTCCTGACAGGTTTCACCCAAGAACCTTCCCCCTCCCCCAGAGAAGAGCCTGTGCCCCAGAGCTGAGTAGCTGTGCTGGTGGTTCAGTTCCCAACAGCACACCCTCAGGCACATGAGTCACACAGATCCCGAGAGATGAGACCAAAAAACCTGCACGGGCTAGGGGAAGGCAGACTCTTGGTGTCATTAAAGAAAATCTATTAATTTAAAAGGCTGTTTGCCAGGTTTCTGTGCTATCTGGATTCCCAAAGCACAGTGGGATGATTTGAACAAAGACTTCTCTTTCCTTGACTTGGGCTATGAATGCTGATCATTTTGCTGGAGGGGTGTGGGCTGAAGTTCAAAACAGTGAGCTAGAGCTTTAACTCAATTGCTTCCCATCTGAAATGAACAAAAGAAGTTAGGACCAGAGAAAAATCAGTCTGGAAAAGCCCAGTAGGAAAGTGAGTTCATTCTACTCTGAACTTCCTGAAGGATATGTCAGCTGAGCCTGGGTAGGAAGTCACTTTCTCTGTCCCTCAATTTCCCAATTTTTAAAAGGAGCTGTGTCTGCTTCCGACATATCCAGGAGCAAATGCAAATGACACTAACAGATGTAGTATGAAAGGGAGGTTATAAACTCAGAAGCCAATTTTTTCTGCTGGGTCTGAATTTAGGCGAGTTTGGGTAATGAGATCCTCAGCTGCCCCTTAGTCAACATGAACTGGAGCAGACAGAAGTGAGATCACAGGAAGACCCTTCCCTACCCTGTCACTGTCATAATAGGTAGGGCACCAAGCCAAGTACCACTAACCCTTAGGGACAGGTACACAAGGCCAGGCAAGCAGAGGGACTAGAGGCTGTACTTGTCCAGCACCTACTGTGTGCCAGGCACTATGCCTGCATTATCTCACGTAACTCTGCAAAGCCCGTTTTATCATCTCCATTTTGTAGATGAGGAAACTGAGGCTCAGAGAGATTAATGAGTTTCCCAAGACAGAACCTGGACTCCAAAACCCAGACTTTGCCACAGAGACACCATCCCATGACAAGCCCCAAGGTCTGACAGAAGCAGCCCCAAAACCAACCCCCAAACCAAGAGGATCCTGGGATGGTAGAAAGACCATGAGCCCAGTAACTGTTTCTCAACAAAGCTCTGCAGCTTACTGGCTCTTCCACAAGTCACACACATCTCTGGGCTTCAGTTTACAGTTCTGCAAAATGGGGTGAAAATGACTCTCATCTCACAAGGTAGTTGTGTGGATTGAAATGATGCTTTGAAAACCATGAAACATTGCACTAAATGAAAAGCACTGTTTGAGACTGTTATCAGTGGAGACTCCAGAATTTAAATCTCAGATACATTTTATTTTTTTTTGTGAGGTAGATCAGCCCTGAGCTAACATCCACGCCAATCCTCCTCTTGTTTGCTGAGAAAGACTGGCCCTGAGCTAACATCCATGCTGATCTTCCTCCACTTTATGTGGGACACTGCCACAGCATGGCCTGACAAGAGGTGTGTCGGTGCGCGCCCAGGATCTGAACCTGGGCTGCCAGGAGTGGAGCGCGTGCACTTAACCGCTACACCACAGGGCCCGCCCCTCAGATACACTTTATTTTTATTTCCAAGGCATCTCTCTCCAGAAAGCTCAAGGTACCAAACGATTAACTTCTCAACAATAATCATTTCCTATAAACACCTTATCTGGGGCTTCTTTAAAAGTGTAGTAACTGTGTGGCTGGGGGACTGGGCTCCCATTCTTTCCCCAGAAGAACAATAATGCCAAGAGTCTTCAAGGCTACGAGGCGAGGTTAGAAAGCTATGGGGAGGTGGCAGGGGCCGGCCCGGTGGCGCAGCAGTTAAGTGCTTGAGCGCTGCTTTGGCGGCCCGAGGGCTCGCAGGTTTGGATCCCGGGCATGCACCAACGCACCACTTGTCAAGCCATTCTGTGGCGGCGTCCCATATAAAGTAGAGGAAGATGGGCATGGATGTTAGCCCAGGGCCATTCTTCCTCAGCAAAAAGAGGAGGACTGGCATCGTATGTTGGCTCAAGAGCGATCTTCTTCACAAAAAAAAAAAAAAAGCAAGCTATGGGGAATTGGGAATCTCTTGCTGAGAACACATCATTAGATGACACCTGTATCCCATTAATTCCCGGAAAAATAGGCCTCCAAATTCATGCTCTGCCCTCAAGGATTCTACACAGAGAACTCAGCTAAAATTACTGCTATGAGAAGAGGGGTGCATGAGAAAAGGCACACAAACAACCAGCAATTTTTTTAAGGCGCTCACACCCACCACCTAAGGGGTTTGGGAAAAGCAATGCATAACGAAAAGCAAGAATAAAAGAAAGTGCCTGTCCCAAACAGGCAGACACCTCCACACCTCCTCTTCCCAGAGAAAGAGACACACACAGACAGACCGCCAACGCTCACTGTACACTCCCAACACCCTGGGGGAGGCTGTCTGACACGGGTTTTCATTCAGCAACTGTGGCCTCATTACTCAACTATGGCTCTCTGTGCTCCTTCTCCTTCCCCCTCCAACTCCTCTCTCGAACACAGGCTCCAGTTCCTCACCACACCCCATCTCAGGAGCTGGAAACCAGCCCAAACAGCACCCCTCAGCTGGCATGAAAATAACCCAGTGAACCTCTCGGGCTCCCCTCTCCCGCCCCCAACCCCAGCACTGCCCTGAACTTGGCCTGAGTTCCGCTCTGCTGTAAGACCCTGGGCCAGTCTCTTCCGCTGTCCAGGCTCCATGTCTCTTTCTGTGCTGGGGGAGAACCAGAACTTGACCTCCACTGTCCCTCCCACCTCTGCTGTGCCATTCCAGAGATGTTACAATTCTAACCCAAGCCTTTGCAAGCCCTCGGCTAGCCTATCTGCTCCTCTTGGCCTACCCTGCAGCCACTTCTCTCATTAGAAAATAGCCTTGTCTAATGGAGATCTGGGCACTTCCCAGACCAGGGGCAGGGAAAAGAGGACAAGAAGGCAAGGCACAGGAGAAACAAAATGACTGTTTGCAAACAACAGCTTCCCTTCCACACACAGCAAAGCCACCACTGCAGCGTGTTCACCAGCAGAGCCAAAGCCAGGGACAGTGCTGTGCGGCAACGACTACCTCAGTGCCAATGCCCTTCCAAACACCAACATCAAAGCCAAGCCAACACCCAAGTGTCTGAATGAACTGAGGACACCATCACCACCTCGTCCCCTACCTGTGACTGTCACAAATGCCGTCTCCTAGACCAGGAAGGAAAACTGAACAGCCAAGTTTCTGCATCTGCTTGCCAGGTGTTTCCATCTTTCCTCATTTTTTTCTGCTGCCATGGCAACCAAATGCAACAGGCAAAGCTAGCCCAAGACTGCCACTCTGGCTGTATCAGCAGCAGATAGCAACACATCAGCTTCACAGCCCAGGGCTCAGCAGATAAGCAACAGGACAGACTCCTTCTCCAAGCTCAGAGTTGTAGTGCACCCCCACCACATCCTGTGCTCTCAGTCTCACCCGAGCTTTACCAACTTGTTAACTGCAGGAGAGATGGGAGACAGCCATCTCCTAGTAGTGGGAAATAGCTCACCCCCAGGCCCATAATCAGCACAGGCCTCGGAGAGCCTTGCCCTGCAATCTGAAAATGAACCCCCAAAGAGGTCAAAGGTCAGGAAGACAACGCTTACCTTCAGCAAGATATCTTTTTAAGCAGTATCCTCCAAATACCACTCATGACATTCCAGGCAATTCCAACTTGTGGTTCTTTTCCAAACAATCCAATCAGAAAACTGAGAGCTGCTCAGACCCCAATGGAAGGAACAAGCTAAACTCCCTAGGATGCCGGTAAAGGCAGGCCAGGCAAGGGTCCTCTCCAGAGCAGGAAACTCTGAGGTGATCTCAGGTGCCTGGCAGCTGGCTTCTGAGCACAACAGCAGGCTTCTGAACTTCCAGAGCACACACTCTCTCTGAACTAGGCCCCACCTCAACATCAAATGCTTGACAGAGCCTGGGGACAAGTGTACACAGCCCGCTGTCAGTCAGCTGCCAGCGTCACGGCTCCGGAATGCTCCTCTCCTCTTCCCGAGAGCTGCAGAGGCGTCTGTCAGCGGCTTCCTGGGCAGCCTAGCACTGAGGAGAAAATGCTCCTGTGCATAGCACCAACCACCAAAACCACAGCCTGGAAGTTCCCGTGCCACAGCTGACCCTTCAGGAGGGCCCCTGTGTGTGGCCCTTTAAGCCACAAAGGGCGAACCACAGGTCCCAATTCAAGAAAATCACTGAGAATCAGGCAAGAGCTTAAGAAGAGGAGCCCAAATGATCCAATCACTGGAAATGAGGCCCTGTAGAAAGGCTTGAGAACATTTTCTGGAGAAAAGACTACCTAGAAGGCTTAGCATCTTTCAAGCAAATGTGAAGTTATTAGATCAAATTTCATTACTGCAAATACAATTACAATTAAAATCTCTAAGTAGCAATAGCCTGCTTAGTTGGCACATTAACGCCTGAGTACAGCCAAGGAAGGGACTGTCTTCTGTAGACCACTGAAATGAGAGGCAGTATGTGTAGTGATTAAAGGCACAGCATCTGGGGCCAGACTATCTGGATTCAAATCCTAACTCTGCCACTTACTAGCTGTGTGACTTTTGGCAAGACTCTTAACCTCTCTGTGCCTCAGTATCCATGATAATAATGGTATCCTCCTCATAGGACTGTTGTGGAAATTAAATTAATGTATGTAAAGCACTTAGAAATGTACCTGGTAATAAATAGTAAGGGCTCCAAGTGTTAGCTATAAAAATAATAGCAATATTATTATTAATGGAAAAAGCTAACCCTTATTCTAGGAGGTAGATTACTTCATTTAATGTTAAAGATGAAATTCTAGATCCTGAAACAAGGGATGCTGGAAAATCTCTTTCCTAGAAAATTATGGACTAAGCTAAGCTGAAATTTGCCTACCTATAACTTTTACCCATTGCTCAGATGCCTGCCTCTGGCAGCCACATGATAAATGTACCCCACTTACACCTGCCAGCCCTTCTTGAAGACGTACAGCACATCCTCCTTCCTCTTCCTCCTGGAGACTAAACATGATAGGTCACAGGACAGGGGCTTCCAGACCCCTCACCATAATGGTCTCCCTCCTCAGGGGAATCTCAATTGCTCATCACCCTGCTTGAAATTTAGTCTCTAGATCACAGTATTTGGGGCTTGGTATGTCCTTGGTGCTCCATAAACTTGGAATGAATGAATGTAGTAGTCCACAAACCCCATGGTATACCGGAACTATTCTCCTCCCTTCTCTACACATCACACTTTTATTAATGCAGCCTGAGCTTATACGAGCTCTTCCAAGAGGGATTTCCACATGCCTGCTGGCTTGGGTGTGCAGGGGGGTCCCCTGGGGGAAAAGGCTGCAGGATCTGTTGACGGATACCCACTCACCTTAGGGGTTCTGACAAAGAACTAGGTACCATAACAGAAAAGGTAAAATGAGAAAGCAAACACTCTAGCCATGCAGTAAGAGAAGTGACAGACTCAAAAGGTCCTGCTTCCCTTAATAAACCTGGACTGTGGGTTATTAAGTGTAGTCATTAGTGCTGATCAACAAATATTTCTGATTCTCTTCCCAGGTGCATGGTAGAAACACACTTCCCGGTCCTTAGGAGTGGTCACGTGACTTGCTTTAGCCAATGAAATGTGAGTGAAAGAGCCAGTGCACAATTCCCCAAGTTCCCTTTTTCTTGCCTTTGGCAATGATGGAAGTACAGAGATGGAGCCTCCCTCAGTAAAGATGACAGAGCAGAACCCCTCAGGTGACCTGTGATGGACATGGAGCAAAAGCAAGAACTAAACTTAACTGCTTTAAGTCATGGAGATTTTGATTGTTGTTGTTACCACAGCAGATCCTAGCCTATCCTGGCTGATTCTGTTTTAGTAACACAGAAACTAGAATAGTCAGAGCTCGTGTCCTCTGGATCCACCAGATCATAGCTTTCACATTATTTTTCTTGTCCATGCTTCTAATCTGTAAGATAGGAAACCATCTTTTGGTAGGCATGCACCTATTACACCAAGCAGTGCAGGTAAGCCCCACCTGCCAACAGTGGGAGAGATGTAATGCTCTAAGGAAGTCACCATGGAGACCGTTTCCCCACACACACACACAGGAGAAGGAACCCAAGATTATTCGACTAAAATCCATCTAAGATTATCATTGCAGCAGGGTATCCGGAGGAGACTTAAGGATGCAGGAAGAATCTGGGAGTAATTTAGGAGAGATGGGAATAGCAAATGGTCTAAATCAGTGGTTCTGAAACTTTACCTGAATCAGAATCACCTGTAGATAGATTATGGGATCCTACCTCCAGAGTCTGATTCAGTAGGTCTGGGTGGTGTTGGAGAATTTGCATCTCTAACAAGTTCCCAGATGATGCTAGTTCAGAGATCACACTTTGAGAACCACTGCTCTAGAAGAAGTCACTCCAAGAAACCAGAAGGCTCTGGCAAGAGGAGTCAATGTGGCCTTAACAGACCCTCTTTGGAGAAGGAAAAGAAAAGAGCCAGTATTCCTTTTTCCACTGAACACATGACTCTGAAAGCTGATGCGTAAAGGACACAAATGGTCGTCTCTGTCTTTTTTCCTCACCACATAACACAACAAAATTAAGCCCCTTTAAGGGAACCAAACGAATCTTATTCACTGGCACATTTTTAAAAAATAGTTTCTGTGAGGGGAAATCATGCCTCACTCACCCTCCCGAGCTCCACCAGGAGGCAAATCTGGGTTTATTTCGGAAGGAAACAATTTAGATAACTGGCTGCAACCTCCCTCTCCAACCTTATCTCCACTCTTCCCTTTTCAAACCTCCACTACAAGTCAGTCTTCTTGACCTCTGACCCCAGCAAGGCTGGTCACACTTCCCTCAACTTTGAGCAACCCTCACACACATGCACATTTATCTTCACTTATCTAAATCCTCCCTCTTCCTCCAGTTTAGGGCCGAACACTTCAAGAAAGTCTTCCCTCTCTTTCATCCCCATCACAGCCAATCAATCACCAAGTCCTGTCAATTGTACCTCCCAAGTATCTCCAGAGTCCACCTGGGGCTCTTCATTTTTCACTCTAACTCAACTGGTTTAGATCCTCCAGGTTCTGCCCTCGTTCCCCTCCAGGTCTTTGCTCAGGTTGTTCAGCTTGACTGGACAGGTCTCAATTTAAACAACATCGCTTCCCAGCATGGAGAGGCCTTCCAGGATCCCTAAGCCAGGTTAGAACCCTCTTTTATCAACTCCTATTGAACCCTATGTTTCCTCCACCATGAACATTTATCACATTTGTGATCTCTGGTTTAATTATCTATCTTCCCTACTCAACTATAAGCTCTTCACAGACAGGACCACATTTGTCTTCCTTGCTGCTGGAACTGCAGAGTCGGGCACAGCCCCTGACACAGTGGAAGCACTTACTAAGTGTTCAGTGAATAAGTGCAGGAATCACCACATCAGTTCATAGGAATCCCTCCTTCCTCTCAATGCCTGAAACACATTCTGCCTGCTTCAAGGAATGTCTGCCCATACAGCTGCACCCATCACCTGAGATACGCAAGCATGTCTCATGACATCCAGGAAATGGGATCTAGAGGGGAAAAGTGACCCTTGAAAAGAAGCAATATCTTCTCCTTGGAAAATGGATGAAATTGAGATTAACTACAGAGATATGTTCGTAGGATAATAGAGGCTACCTTCTCACAAGTGGTCAGGGGATAGTCTTCTGTTAACAATGAAGAAAATGAGGTGTGTGCAGAGGTGTTTAGTGATGGAAAGGCCGCATTTCTCCAGAAGCTCTTATTAAAGTTGGTAACTTCCCAAGCTAAATGTTCTGATGGATCCTCCATGCAGACCTTTAATGACAGGCACCCATGTCTTCAGGATGCCTAAGGAAGGGGGCTGAACTCAATGACCTCCCAAGTACTTCTGACCTTCAGGATTCTATACACAAACTCACTCCAAGCTGGAATTCAAAGAATCCACATTCTGGCTCTGTCTTTACACAACAGTTCTTTCTCAATGTAGGAAACAAGACAATCTTTACCTTTTACCCACTCTCTCTAACGGTATTAATACTTTCAAAGTCAGACCCCCAACCCCAAGAGTCTGGCTGTCATGTCCCACGGGCCACGAGCATCAAAATAATTTAGCAAGCAGCCTCTGACTAGGGCAAGGGTTAGATCTGACCAAGAGATCAAGGATGACATCCTGGCTTTTCTACTTCTAACCAGGCAACTTTGGGCAAGTGACTTTACTTCTTTGAGTCTCAGTGTCTTCATCTCTAAAATGGGGATGGTCTACATCTCAGAATTATTGCATTAAATGAGACATGCATGTAAAACCCCCAGCAGAGAGTAAACATGCAAGGAATGTCAGTATTATCATAATTATAGATTTCTAAAAGTTCTGGAGGATAATGATTCTAAGCTAAAAATACTACAGAGATGAAACGTTTGGAATTTGCTTCAAAATAATCCAGCAGGTGAGGGGGAGGGTATAGACGAAATAAAATCAGCCATGTTTTGGAAACTGTTGAAGATGGGCAGTGAATACATTGGATTTATCACTGTATCTCTACCTTCGTACACATTTGAAATCTTCCATGATAGAAAGTTCAAAAGTGTATGTACTGAGGGAGGGAAATGCTGTAAAAATATAAATACTGATAATTTATTTTAAGATCATATTTGGTCTAGGTGATTGAACAGAAGAAAAATGATTTGAAGAAAAAAAAACTTAAAGCCAACATCTCTATTAGTTTCTCAGGCAGAATTGTTTTCTTCCAACAGAACTGTTTCAGATGAGCAGAAGGGAACAGAGCTACTTGCACACGTTTCTCTGCCTTCATTTTTGGGAGAAGAACACATCCTGCCTGAGCTGTACATGCATTTGCAAGTAGACAAGCCCTGGGTGGTAGAACCTGCCCACGAGCACCCCAGAGGCCCTGCTAAAATGGAACTGAGGAGCAAGAAACACTCCCGTGTTAGGAAAAGCAAGCTGAAGTAACTCAAAATGTTCAGGGACAATGGGTGTCACCAGTTCTCCTCTCTTCTAAGCCCTGGCTTTGGACTCTTATTTGAGGTTTCCTTGGGAGGCTGGTTCAGCTCAGTCTGAGGCTACATTTAAGATACTTTCATATCAGATGAGTGGGTCCTCTCAGAGCACAGCTAATGTGTTAGACGATGCTTGACGGGAAAGGGTTCATTCAGGGGAATGAGAGCTTTTAAGACGCTCTGACAATACCAATCACAGCACATCCCCATATCTTCTCCCCACTTCCACATCTTCCCACTGAGAAAGTACAGAGAAGGAAAAACAAAATTCTCGCATTTCACCTTGAATCAACCAACCCACTCCATGCCCCTCTATCTGAGAGACAAAACACTCCAACGAGCTTTGTTTTGAGAAAATGCCTTAAAACTTCTTCCAAACTCTGCCTGGAAAAGGAGAATTTACAAAAGTACTTACTCGTCTTGAAGAATAAATTCACTGTTTTCTGGAGAAAACTGCCCACTCACAGGATGCCTGAATGCTGTGGTCTGCTGGTTATGGCTAAAGAGAAAGAGAGAGATAATGAAGGAGAAGTCATTTGAGTGGAAAGCATTACAGACACAACAACAGGTCAGTAATGTCTGAGGACCCCTGATCATCGCTGATTCCTCCCTGGGTGAGACAGTGCGCCTTTCCTCTGAGAGGCAGTTAATCTATCAGAACCCAGCTGCATTTAAAAACCAAGAACTCCCAGCTCAGGTGCCAAAGCCCACCTAAGACGCGGGGATTTTAATTCTAGGGAAGTCTTGGCTCCATGAGAACACTGCATCTTTAGAGGAACATTCCATCAAATACTTACTCCAACAAACTGAGCCTCTCAGCAAAAAGTGACTTTAAGATGGCACGAGCTAAAACAAGAGTGAAGGAAAGCAGACAGCGCTTTCAACAGCTTCCAAAAACCATGAACCAGGGAAAGAATTCTAAGAATTAACCACCCACCCAGAAACATTTATCATCTTAAAATTCCTCTCCCTACTACGAAACGTCTTCACTTCAATGATGGGATATAAAAGTATGGGCACGTCTCTGCCACATGAACCTGCACAATTTCAACACTGTGGAGTTTTTATCACCCTTTTGAAGGTAGGAGGGATTAGGGGCCAGCCCCATGGCATAGCAGTTAAGTGCGCGCCCTCCGATGCTGGCAGCCCTGGTTCGGATCCCGGGCGCGCACCGACGCACCGCTTGTCAGGCCATGCTGTAGTGGTGTCCCATATAAAGTAGAGGAAGACAGGCACAGACATTAGCCCAGGGCCAATCTTCCTGAGCAAAAAGAGGATTGGCATGGATGTTAGCTCAGGGCTGATCTTCCTCACAAAAAAAAAAAAAAAAGAAGCCAGTAGGAGGGATCAGCTTCCACGCCCAGCTGACAGAAACAACCAAAGTGTGTAGGTGTTTTGTGTATTCACAAAGGCTGCCTGGTTCTTTGAAAAGCAGGAGGAGCTGGCTCTAGAGGTTGCTGGTTTGTTCCGTGAATAAGCTAACCTAACCTCCTTCTTTCTAAAAGAATATGATTTATTGTAAAGTGTTTTTCCCAATCACAAAATCATAGTCATTTTAGAAAATACAGAAAGAAAAAAAGTCACCCATGATCTCACTATCTAGAGCTACACCTGGGTATCTTCTCCTTCTTAGCTTTTTTTCCTTCTCTTAAAAATAAATGATGATTTTACTGTATTTAGAAATCTGCTTTCTTCACATCCTATTAACAGAAGATTTCCTATGTCTTTAAGACGACTTCATTTGAAACAGCTGAATAAGAGTCTTATCATATAGATGTAAATTTTTTTCTTGTAACCATTCAAAAAATGTTGACTGGTCATCTGTGTGCCAGGCACTGCTTTAGGTGCTGGAGACAGAGTGAACAAGAGTCCTTACCCACGGTGTTTACATTCTAGAAAGTTTTACAGTCTTCTAATGCTGGACATTTTAGGTGCCCCCGCCACTCCCCACTATTATAATTGATACATCTTTGGGTTAAAGTCCCAGAGGTAAAATTACTTAATCAAAAGGCATGGTCGTTTTTAAAGCTCCTAATACAGACAGTTAAAATGCTTTCACTGCCTGAGTCAATATATCATCTCCGTTTGGCAGTATTAAGATATTAGCCTCATCTCCAAATTGAGCCACCCTGGAGATTAGCAGGTTTAAATGAGCATAGCACAAAGGTTTAAAAAAAAAAACATCTCTAGGCCTACAAAGTTTCTCACTCTGCCCTGGGGCCTGGTCAGGGAGTCTTGCGTTCTGGTGTCTGGAGTAAGCCGGCACTGAGGTTAGAGCAGCCTGAATCCTAATAAGCCAAATGTGAAGCAGGCAGAGCCATCACGCCAGGCTGCTCCCTGGCCCTGCGACTGTGTACCACCCCCAGCACCCTCTCACCCCTCCCAACCACTGCCAGCCGCCGAATTCCTAGCTCCTGGTTCCAGGCAAACCCTTGGAATCCTATGACCTCATCTGGCAGGCAGCAGCCTGATCGTCCCAAAACATCCCAAAACAGTCGAGTTAAGGCATGAGCATCTAGATAAGGATGAGAAGTAGGCCCCCTTAACACCTGTTTCAGAAATCCTTGTGCCACGTTCAAGGGTTACACTTTATTTGCACCCAGCTTCTTTTAGAGAGTCATCTCCATTCACCAGAGAATTTGAAAACAGAAACTCTAATCTAAGCCTGCCTCATTTCCACCTGGAGGGAAAAAAAATGCCCTACTCATATGGGAATAACAAGAAAGTGGTGGAAACAAGATAGTGGTGTTTCAACTACACCACTATCGACTACTACCTCTCAAGGGCTTTACAGTCTACAAAGCCTTTTCTTATACATCTTAGCTATTAACACCATTGACCCCCATTTTATGAATGAAGAAATGGCTCAGAGAGGTTAAATGACTTAAGACAACTTCATCAATAAGTAATGATTGGACATGAATCCAGGTCTTCTACTTCTAAATTCAATGCTCATTGCATGATAACCTGCTGTCCCCTTCCCTTAGGAGTCTGTGGGGCTGGCAGCTTCCTGGCCATGATCAGAAATCCCTAGAGACAAGGCATCAGAAAAACAGCACCATCCACTGGTACTCCCTCTTTCTTCCTCCCCCCTTCCCTCCCTCCTCTCTCTCTCCTTTCCTTTGGGCCCAGGGCCAAAGTTCAGAACAACATCATCTGTGTGGCACTCAGTAGCCCCCAAACAGCCTTCGGTCTTATCACAAGGTCAGCTTGGTGGATCTCTGGTGAATGCAGGCAAAGAGCGAATCTTCTATATGCCTGCAGCAGCATCCAGCAACCACTTCCTATACGCTGCACAACCTTAAGACCAACTCCTGGGATCCCCACACCCAAACTGTACCAGCTTAAATAAGCCCAGAGTCTTGGGTAAATGAATCCTGAGCTGGAAGGTATAGGCACTAAGACGAATTTTACATTCTAACATTAGAAGGAGGATAGTTTTTAAAAGTGGGCAAAAATATAGCTGTCATTTGATCAGACCTAGAGGCATCTCCCTAACCTTTCTTCCATAATATGGATGCTGCCCTTTTTGCCAAAAAAGTTATCAACCACAGCATCATCACCACCATTTCCTGCATTTACACAAAGCTTTAAGTGTGGTCACATTCATCATCGTATTTGACCCTCCCAAGTACCCAACGAGGTAGGCAGGGCAGATATTTTTATCCCCATGTTACACATAAGGAAACTGAGGATCTGCGTTATGGGATGTTACTGGAACACTAAATTAAAAAAAAAAAAAAGGCCACATACATTGAGAAAACAGATGAAGCCAGAGTAATGCCTCCTGAATACTGAGGTCTTAAAATTTGATCATTTCTGATCAAATTCGCCCAGCTTGTTAATGGCAGAGCTTCTGGGTCAGCACTTTTTGAGCAAAAGAAGAAGAGTTAGGTCCTTGGGCTATTTCATTCAATCTTCCCAAATATCCAGTAGGGCAGGCCGTGTTTTGTCACATCAGGCCACAAGTCGAAAAGTGCGGCCCAGAAAGGGCAAATGACTTGCCCACAGCAACAGTCAATTCCTGTGGTCCTGCACACCGCCACCCTTCTGATCTCTTTCTACGACTCCAGGCTCATCCTCCAAATGAAGGCTGCCTATTAAACAGATCCCCACACCCATTTGAAGATTGCAAAGTCCTTTGACTTTACCTGCTATCCGGACCCTTCAGCTCAAAAGCCCCCAGTCTGCTCCATTTCCTGATTTTCTAATACCCCTGAAGAATCTCATGTCCTATCACCCTGTCTCAAGATGCATTTAGCAGGTACAGACAAATCCCCTGAAATACCTGTTCTTAAACCTGAATTGCCACCTTGCTCCTTGGTAGTGATGGAGATGGCCCGGCTGGGAGCCAGGTGGCTGGTTTCAATGAGCACAGAAACTTTTCTCTCTTCCATACAAGGACTTCTGTTTCTCTTCAGGCTACTGAGAAAGTAACTTGGCAAACGAGGTAAAACACAACCCAGCCTTTATTCTCAGGCCCCACTCTTTCTCCAGGGAGCAGTCCCTCCAAGTTTATCAGCAGCCAACCTCACCTAGAAGACCAGGGAGCATAGACGGAAGGTGGTAGGGAAGGATGATTCCCGTGAAGGCAGGCCATGGGTAATCAGCCACGGAAATAAGCACATCTTCACAAGCCCTGGGCCAGGAAGGACTTGGGTTAGGCCCTAAAGAAGTCTGACAGCAAACCCAAGAGACTTGATAAGAGAACAGAGTGAGAACCAGGAGGAACTGGAGATCGATTTGAACTCAGCATAAGGAAAAGCCCACCTACAACCACAGACAGGGCAAGTCAAAATATAAACGGGTCTTATAGTTTCTTGTAATGTTTTTGCAAGATTAATTTTCCATTCATATAGATTTTGACTATAATGTGACCAGTGACTCTGGCTGGTTAAACATAAAGGTTCCAATTACTTAGCACGGCAAGAAGTTCTGGAGTTATGTGAATGGTGCTCAAGAGTGGAGGTCAGAGCACCCTGATAAATCAGGTTTTCTGACAGGGGTGGTACTGGTATGCTGAGAGTGTGACAGATCTGCTCTGTGAGCACCAGCTCTTATCTAGCCCATGCTATCAAGAGAAGAAACAGCTCCAAATGTAAGGAGAGTGTCCGGCCTCAAAGCCTAAGGAGGGACTCTATCAAGGCTCTTCTCATTGGTATGCTCGGCAGCATTTGCCACTCTGGACCTTCTAGCTCCTCAATGCGGCTCACGGAATATTGTAGAAGAGTCACCTTGCAAACCTGAGGCCACATTCAGCACTGCCTCCAGGCTTGTTAAGGCACTTACTATCTTTGTTCTAATTCCCAGTGTCTTAAGAAAACCAGGGATTCTTGGTAACTTAATAACGCTCTTAGTTAGATCCAAAAATTGGTAACTGAAATCCAAGAATGCAAGAAATTATCTCCCCCTCTCCTTCAGTTTCCACTTGGGCTGCAGAGTAAACAGCATCTCCACAGTCCCTCAACATTTCTTAAGCTCTTTTTGTTTTATTTAACACTTACAAAATTGCTCATTTAGTGCAAAGTGTCACTGTTGTTCACATGGTGTTTCCTAAGGGAGCTGAGAATCTTACTGAAGTGGTCTTGAGAGCTTGTACTATTTCGAAAATGTCAAGATTTTCAACAGCCTGCTGCACATGGGCATTACTCTGACAGGCCTTTCTTCCAGAAGCAGGCGAATCCATCCCTGATGAGCCAACATGTGGTCCCCCATTCTCTCTCCCAGCGAAAGCCATCAACACAGCACTAACCAGCCTCCTTCAATATCTGCCCTGAGCAACAAGTCAGCCCAGGGAACTGGAGTCAGAAGATCTGGGTTCAAACTAGAACAAGCCACCTCACCTCTCTGAGCCTCAGCTCTTCTATTTGCAAATAGGGAACAATAATAATATCCTTCCAAAAGGTTGTTGTGAGGGTAAAATGAGGGAACATACATGCAAGAGCCTCACACATGCCTGGCGTGCAGAAAGTACTCAGTTAACATTTGCTGAACCTGACTGTGCCTTGACTAGGGAAATGATTAACAGGCATCTACATTTTAACAGGGCAAAAACAGCATGAGCATCCTCCCCCCACTCCCAATACTCCTCCAGGCTTCCCTAACAGCGTCACTTCCATTAACAGCATCACTATCCAACAACCTTGGAGTCATCTGCCATTCCTTTCTTTACCTTAACCTCCACACATAGTATATTAGCATGTCCTGTTGCCTCTACTCTGAATTCATCCACTTCTCTCCATCTATATAGCCAGCACCCTAGTCATCTCTTGATAAGATACTGCAACAGCCTCCTAACTGCTCCTCCTCCTCCCACCCTGGGCTCTGTACCACCCATTCTCCTCACTGGCAGCCTGACTGATCTTTTAAAATGTAAGATAGATCATATGACATTTCTCCTTTAAACTCTCAACAGCTCCACGTCACACATACAATACAATTCAAAATCCTTACCTTGGCTTACAAGATCCTAGACGATCTGGCCCTGCCCAGCTCCGTCCTCTTCTTGTACCACTCTCCTGCTTCCCCATCCTGCCCCAGCCACACTGGCCTCCTTTCTATTCCATGATCACTGGGCTCCTTCCTATTTAACAACCCTTGTACTAGCTCTTTCCCCCATGCTCTCATAACTGGTCTCCTGTCATTCAGATCTCAGCAGAATTATCACCATCTCAGAGTCCTTCCCAGCCACCCACTGAGGTAGGCTCCCAGTCACTTCATATCACGTCACCCTATTTTAATTATTACTGTTATTTTTCTTACTTAGGGATAAGTTTGATTATTCTCAGTCTCCCTAACTAATATGTGTATTCCAGGAGAGCAAGTACCTTGCCTGTCTTTTCACTGCTATTATCAGCCTATAAGTGTCTGGCACTATTATACTTCCTGAATGAATGAATGAAAAATGACTAAAGAGGCTCCTAACTTAAAGTGAGGCCATGCTTCCAAACAGGCTGGCTAACCCTGCAGAATTCTGGACTCAGGTAATAAAGAGAGAAGAACCCAAAGGGTCATAAGCCATCAGAAGGCAGTGGCTTCTGCTCTTACAGCCAGAGGAAGGAAGAATGAGACACCAACATGCCAAGAACGCTCCATCCTTGGCTCTCTCCCAACTGTATTACAATATAATTTGGAGAAATTAGCCCTCCCCTGCAACTTCCTCCACTCCTGCAAAGGAGAGTTTATATACTCGACAGAGAGAATCAAAGAACGGAATGTAAACACCCGAGAAAAAATTACTGAGTGATTAAACACACACAGGAGGATAATACAAGCATCACCTGTATCTCCCTTTTGTGAACTGGGCGAGAATTTGGTGTGAAACCTACAATTTGGTGACTGATTATATCCTTTCTCATACTGCTCTCTGCCTATTTCATGTTTGTTCTCCTCCCCCTCACCCCTACCTCCAGTAGGATCCTAAGTTTCTGGAGGGCTGGGAGCAGTCACTCACTTATTTCTCTTACATCTCCTGCATCACAGAACAGTAATATCCATGGAGTAGGCACTTGAACCCCCTTCTCTCAACAGCCTGAGCACAAACACACGTCACCTCTAGGGAGAGGCTGTGCAGAACCCACCTCATTGTCTGATTTCAGCAACCCAACGTATCACAGATCCCCCAAGAGAGAGTTGGGGAGGCAGGGGCCCACAGGCTCTGATAAAGGATCGTCCACCTAGGCTGGGAGACTCCACCAGCCCTGGGGAGCATGGCACAGACCAAGTAAGGGCCTTCCACACTGACTCCCACACTGTCCACACCTGACTCACTCACCCACCCAACCAGGCAGAGACACTGAAATCCAGCCAAACCCCAGACCCACCACCTGGAGGGGCAGTCAGTAACCGCTTTCCTCACCCAAAGGTGACAAAAGGGGCAGAGCCTGGCACAGACAGAGCCAGGCAGGAGACAGTCACAAAATTAACTGAGTGAACACAAAATTAACCGAAAGCTCTCACATCTTGCAAAGAGAGGTCTGTCCTTTCCAAACTCTAGATTTAACAGACTGAAGTCTTCCAGCATGATTTGAAAAGTTCTCTATTTCATTAGGCTCTCCAGATGTTTTCAGATCCATTCGGTGGCCAATTCATTTCATAAATTACCTCTTCTGACCCAGTAACCCACAAACTCATCTGTAAACCCAAGTCTGCTGCAAACCCGTCTTCTTCCCAAGTTCCCACATGGGGGCCCAGAAGTTAAGATCGCTACTTGGTTAACAGTTTTAATTTTGGCTTCACAGGACCTCAATAAACATAAAAAGATTAAAGCCAAACTCCGATAGAACGAGGAAATCAAACCCAGATAGCCTTCCCTCCCCTAACTTTTTTAAAGGAAGTTGGCAGAGAAGCAATGTACTAGGAGTTGAGGTGCCAGCTTTGTTACTACCAACCAGTTCCTACCCCCAAGCAAATACTCAGCCTCTCTGGGTCTTGGTTTCCTCCTCTGTCCAATGAGGGGATAGGCTCTCCATCTGGAGAGGCCACATGAGGCCTGCAGAGCATGAACCCCAGGCTGTTGAGAGTCACAGAGACTGGAGTTTAAATCCCAGCTCTGCCGCACACTGGCAGTACACGACCTTGAATGAGTTAGTGACCTTCTTGAGTGTTGGTTTCTTTATTTGTAAAAAGAGAAGACAATTCCACCCTGCAAGATTGTTATGAAGAGTACTGATAACATGCCCGGCCTACAAAAGACACTCAAGCTTCAGTGCCTGTTATATTTTTCTTTGGCTAGCTCTAAAACTCCACTCTAATAGAGTTGCTTTGCCTTTTCCCATGTTGCAAACTCCAGTATTATTAGCCTGCTGTAGGACAGAGGCTCAAGAACACATTTTCTTCCTTTTGAGTTAAGGCACAACACCCAGCCTGCTGTTTAAACTTCTATTTAAAGAACTCACCTGCCAGGCAAACTGGTTGAAGATCAATAGGCGCCTTCCTTCAGCCACACTCCTGTCTCTCATTGGGTCGAGCCCCATGGTTCAGAAAGTGCAGCCCAGGGAAAACCACCTCCCCAGCAGACTGCGCTGAGCCAGGGACACACACTCTACCCAAGATTTAAAACCTCATGGGAAACATTTTCGACCTCAGAGAACACCCAGTTCTATGCTTCTGTTTAATACTCTTCAGTAAGTCAGGTTCCTCAAGTGTAAAATGAGAAGGCTGGACCAGGAGAGGTTTCAGGGATCTTCCAGCTACAACATCTTAAGACGCTGAGGTTCATCTCAGACTAGTTCCGAAGCCACAGACTGAAATGTAACAACACTACACATAACTGAAAACACAAAGGAACAGGCAGAACAGCTGTCCTCCCTTCTCACTTGCCAACAGAATATCCTTTGGAATGACATCACAGAGGTGTAGTTAATGACACTTTTGTCCTATTTATTCCCTATTAAATTGGATTGTCTGGGTTGTTTTTTTTTTTTAACTGCTCCCAACCAACCTGTCGAAAACTCCCTTTCTCTCAGTCATTACCTGACTTTCATGAATCAGAATATATCACAGCAAACTGAATCCCTACGAAACCAGTACAGGACTAACCTGCTCTCCCATTCTCGCTGAGAAAGGCAGCAGACACACTCACTCTCTCCTCGAGCTCCATGTTCAGGATTGTGTCTTCCCCAGCCTTGGCCTTAGGAAGACTCAGTCCAGATCAGACAGGGAGGGCAGCCCGGCCACCTGTGAAGCGGAGGCTCCCAGCGCGCCCACAGGCTCTCTCTCAATTTTGGTTTTGGAGCAGCTGCCTCCCAAGGTGTTACAAATTCAGCAGCCACTTGCTTCTACTCATTCATTCTCCTTCCTCCCCACCCCCCACGCAAAATCTGGCAACGACGCAGGAACACAGTTCCAGCTCTGAGTCACAGCCCTGCTGTAGCCAAGCAGAACACGGGCGGGGAGTAAACAGCGAGGCACGCACTTTGTGTCCCCAGGTCCTGAGTCTTCTCTTCTTTGAGACTGTAGGGTTGGCTGCCTGTCTAGAAGCAGGACACAAGAAACATCTCCACTTATGACCTCTGGAGTCAAAAGAAATTGCTCACTCGGTTTTGCTCTGCCACACGGAGGCTGAAATCAGCCCCAAAGCTGAGCCTTCGGTGGAGAAATGATGGCTCCTTTATCACTATTTCACATGGTCAGAGCAGAGAAGGAACCGAGCAGTTACAAGCCACCATACCCACTACCCCTGGTAACAATCTATGATTCCTCCATTACTGTTTGGGATCATTAAGGTCCTCTCAGCATCAGTTTAACCATGGGGCCCCCACTCCCAGAACAGGCCTGGACAGGAGAAGGGGAGAGGAGTTAGAAAGGGAAACTAAGGGCTCAAGGTACCTTTACTGCCTGTGGCTTTACCGCCACAGCCTCAGATCAACACTGTGGCTCTTCAAGTCCACAAGTACGTACATGTAGGCTGCAGGTCACAAGGCAGGTGACCACTTGAAATATAAGCTCCCCGGGACAAGAACTTCTATTTTCACAGCGATGTTCCAATGCCTACGTAGTGCCTGGCACACAGGAGGTGCTCAATAAATATTTGTTGAATGAAAAAAAAATACAGGGATGGTGTTCTGACTCTACTTGGGATGACAGTTTTACTAAAACCTGTATCCATTACCACCATTTTTTCCTTTTTAGAAATTTCCACATCCTTCCTAACTCCTGCTCCTGCCTGTAGGGAGTGTTCCATAAATCTTTAAATGCAGAGATGATTTACTGTGAAACTAATGAAGCTCACGCTCTAGGGCCCCTCATTTTCACAAGCCCCTTCCAAAGCCTTAGAAGGGCCCTAACAACGTGATTACATGCTTTCTGCAATTTTATGTATTTTTAAAGAAGGCCTCCCAAAATGTATAAACATCAAGCCCCACAAAATTTAGATCTGCCACAGCAGAATGAAAAACCCACAAGCCATCCTGACAGGTCATCTGACAAGGGCATTTGACAAAACTTATTTTAGCCACAGACGAGATAGGCCCCAGCCTACAGACACATCCTCATCTATCCCAAGTCAATTGCTGTAAAGACTGGATTAGGTCTAAGAGCACAAACTCCATTCAGCCAACATTTATTTAGCCCTACAATGTGCTTAGCACTCTGAGAGCTTTAGGGTAAAACAATGATTAGAACATAATTATCCCCATTGAATAGGAGTTTGCAATCCAATAGAATAAACTGATATGGTCATAAATAGATACAAACAAATATATATTTTATATATTAAACGTAAGTAATATATGTATACATAACTACAGATTAGAGTGGGTGCTGTAATATAAAAGTAAAGCAAGGTACATCTATCGCGAAGTATCAATCTGCTACGTACAATAACCCTAGAAGGTAAATCGTATTATCCCCATTTTAACAGTGATATTGAGGCCCAAAGGGGTCAAGTGCCATCCCAAGGCCACAGAACTACTAAGTGGCAAGCTCAGAATTCAAGCCCAGATCTGCCTGACTCCAAAAGCGTGGGCTTGTTCTTAGTGGCTACACTTCAGCCAACGGCCAGTCGCTCCACAGAACCTCTGAAGTGTCTGGGGAGACATGCTGGCTTCAGAGGTACAGTAACCACATCGAGCTCTGGCAGAGGTCAGCCAGCTTCCAAAGCCTACACTCCTGGGAGAGGAGGAACAGGAAGTGCCACGAGCTTATTCATCAGGTGTATAGATATCACCCTGTTCACCAGGCAACACCCTAGCAGGGATCAGTGACGGCTACCTGGGAGCCAAAGGAGGCCATGTGACAGGCTCCCACCCTGTGGCCCTGCCTCTAAACTCCTGGTCCTTGTTGCCAGACTGATTGTGTTGGAGCACGGCTCTCAGCCCATTATCTCCTGTTACACGCCCTCCATGGTTCCTCACTGCTAAGGCCTCCTTCTCTCTCACCACTTCCCTGTACTCTCGGCTCCTGCCAAACTGAACTGTTCCCCAGTCCCCAAGTCACCCTGTCTTTCCTACCCTTCAGTTTGGCTTCTGCTGTCCTCTTCTCTTACGAATTCTGCCCAATTCTCAAAGCCCTTTCTGTTCCCAGGCGTCCTTCCTGATCACTCCAGGCCACTCTGCTTTCTTCCTTCCTCAATACTCTCAGCGCTGAAGGCTTATACTCTTTATACAGCAAGTATACTTCCCAACAACTCTATTCATTTTGCCTTCCAAAAATTAAGTACTCCGTGTTACAGAAGGGTATAAACTAAAAAAGCAGAAGTTCCCTTTCTTGCCTCCAATTCGGTGTTAATCTCAGAGGCAATACCTTTACCAGCTTCTTGTGTACCTTTGCTTTTGTTTTCTGCCTTTATGAAATTTTTATGCATTTAAATTTTTTTTGTAAGCATTTTTTTGAGATTTTTTTAAATATATTTTTATTTTATTTTATTTTATTTTATTTCCCCCCCAAAGCCCCAGTAGATAGCTGTATGTCACAGTTGCACACCCTTCTAGTTGCTGTATGTGGGACGCAGCCTCAGCATGGCCGGAGAAGCGGTGCGTCAGTGCACGCCCGGGATCCGAACTCGGGGCCGCCAGCAGCGGAGCGCACGCACTTAACCGCTAAGCCACGGGGCCGGCCCTGTTTATTTATTTTATTTATTTATTTTTTGTGTGAGGAAGATCAGCCCTGAGCTAACATCCATGCTAATCCTCCTCATTTTGCTGAGGAAGACCGGCTCTGAGCTAACATGTATTGCCAATCCTCCTCCTTTTTTTTTCCCCCCAAAGCCCCACTAGATAGTTGTATGTCATAGCTGCACATCCTTCTAGTTGCTGTATGTGGGACGTGGCCTCAGCATGGCCGGAGAAGCAGTGCGTCGGTGCGCGCCCGGGATCCGAACCTGGGCCACCAGTAGCGGAGCATACGCACTTAACCGCTAAGCCACGGGGCCGGCCCTATGCATTTAAAATTTTATATGCACACCTTTTTAGAAAAAAATTCACATAAATAGAATAAAAGCATACATATAATTCTATAACTTGCTTTTTACTTTACATATCTTGGATTCCTCCATATCCATATGCAAGGATGAACATAAGCAGTCCCCTCCACACACAGCACACCTAGGACCAGTGTACCAGACCAGACCAACCCAGAGACAGAGATGACCTGGGAGCCCATCCCACATGCCAACCTGCCCCAACATGTATCAGAGGCTTCAAATTGATGACCTACAAATTGATGACCTAATTCGTCCCCAAAATTAGTTTTATTTGAGCCATACAGATTTTAAAAATGGAGCCTAAGTTTAAAAAGTGGAAAATTTCATGTAAAAATCCAGCTCACCTTGGAAAAACAAAAACTGTGGCAACACTGGGCTCCCATGAGAGGTGGAATGGCCTTTCTAGTTCACTGCAGTCCCCACCACTCCCTACTGCTTCCTGATGTTGAGGGTGTACACCTAGTGCTATTTATCATCACACTTCCATTTCTAATTTTCTTATAAGAGAGAAATTTCTTTGTACCCATATCTCAATCAGAATTTGGAAAACAAAAGATAAATGGAGTGGACTGAGTATTCCAAAAGCAAGTTGGAGAGCATAAACACAGGCTGCTTTTTTATCTGCTTAGCCTCTAGCGACATCTGAGTTTGCAACTCTATCTTGTACCAACACCACCTATTCTGGAGAAGATCTTCCTTTTAGGAAGGAGATCTGTTTTAAAGAATAAGGATTTCTTGCAGACGAGTAAGAACTAAAAGATGGCAAAAATAGTCCAAAAATTTTCCTTCTCACAAAAAAATCTTAGAAGAATCTTCCCAACAAGTAGACTTGCCCTTAGCCTTCCCTGACTGGTCTCCCGAAGAGGTAAGCCCCAAGACAGTCAGCAGACTGCTTCTTCTACAGAGTGAAAAATCCAGAGAGGCACCGCCAACCGTGCTGTCCCTAAAGAATCCAAAAGAAGAGAGGTACCAGTGGCTGCAGCCCCTTAGGGACACCCACAGGGGCCACTGAGAGCAGGCGAGGACTCCTACAACAGAGAAGCATTTGACCAGGTGCTGCCTGGACAAGATCACAGACCTCCTCCAACCTGAAAAATGCACAGTCTACTGTCATGTTTAGAGCACAGGCCCTGGAGTCCAGCCCTCAACAGCCACCCACATCATGGATAAAGATACTGCTCCAGAAAGCAACTTCAAAAAGTTGCCACTGGGCCGGCCCCGTGGCTTAGCGGTTGGGTGCGCGCGCTCCGCTACTGGCGGCCCGGGTTCAGATCCCGGGCGCGCACCGACGCACCGCTTCTCCGGCCATGCTGAGGCCACATCCGACATACAGCAACTAGAAGGATGTGCAACTATGACATACAACTATCTACTGGGGCTTTGGGGGAAAAAAGGAGGGGGATTGGCAATAGATGTTGGCTCAGGGCTGGTCTTCCTCAGCAAAAAGAGGAGGATTAGCACGGATGTTAGCTCAGGGCTGATCTTCCCCCCCCCACACACACAAAAAAGTTGCCACCATCTTTTAAAAATAACTGCTTCCACTAGGTATTCAAAGACAATCTTAAAAGACCCCCAATTACTAGATGAGCAGACCTGAGCGATACTGCATTACTTACCCCCAACAACAATATGTGACATAAGTATATTCATTCATTCATGTAACAAATATTTGAGAGTCCACCAGATGCCAATCCTATTGTGTCTTACACCTGAAAGGCAAGTAATCAACAAGAAGGAGGTGGGTATTAACAGCTTAGTCTCCATATCCTGTCAGAGATGAACAAAAGGACAGTTTTTCAGATTTTCAGATTCCTGAATGATAATATCGTCTTAGTCAAGTGCTGTAAATTCTCAATCAGCTTATTAAACCAATTTGAGACCTATTTTATCACAAAGGAGAACCCCTGCTTTCCAGAAATCACAGTATTAAGAGCTGAAAATGACACAGGGCTCACCTCACCCAACCTCTTTGTTTTACAAATGAGGAAACTGAGATCTGGGAGGGTTAGAGAATTGCTCAAGGTCATAGTTATTACTAACCATAAATTAACACTAGGTTCCTGAAAACAAGGATTATGAAAAAAACATCATACATTGTTTTAAAATTAACTTCCTGTCTTAAGATCCATCTTTCAGTGACTCATTTCCACTAACAAACATGAAAAATATATTTTAGAGATAGGAATACTTGTGTCCAGTCAAAAGACCTTGCATAGAAATCCAGTGTCATTGGTTTGGATTCAAGTGGCATATAAAACACACACAGGGGAGAAGGCTATGTGAAGACAGAGGCAAAGACTGGAGGGATGCATCTACACGCCAATGAATGCCAACAATTGCCAGCAACCACCAGAAGCAAAGAGACAGGCATAGAATGGATTCTCCCTCACAGCCTCCAAAAGGAACCAACCCTGTGACGCATTAATTTCAGACTTCTGGCCTCCAGAACTGTCAGAGGATAAGTTTCTGTTGTTTCAAGCCACCAGGTTTGTGGTAACTTGTTACAGCAGCTCTAGGAAATAATACAGAATCTGTATTACCTCAGTGGCTTTGATTTACTACAAACTCAATTAGTCAACAGTGTAGAAAAGCTGTCACAAAGCCACTAGGACCCTGGGACTCCCTTAATAATAGTATGAAGTCCAAAACAAGGGAAGTAAAAAATGTTCTATTTTGAACTGATCAGACTCCACTCAAATCTTGTGTGCACTTCTGATAACCACACCTCCAAGTCAGAATGGAAAGCTGGAGCATGTGCAAGAGAGACAAGCCAGAACTGTGAAGGGCACCAATGGGTCAAAGCCACATGGCTGAAGGAACTGGAGTTTGATGGCCTGGGAAGACTCAGAGCACATGACCATTATCATCATCTCTGAAGAGCTCTCATGAGGAAGAGTAATTTGATTTGCTCCCTGAGGCCCAAGATGGTAGAACTAGGATCAGTGGGTGGAGTCACTGGGAGGCATATTTTTCAAGGAATTAAGTGTCACAGTGTCACAGAGTGGCCTCTGAACACCAGGCTGGCTGGCTGCCTCCTGCTGGTGGAAGTTTTCAAGCCCAGGCCAAAACACTGTTTGGCAAGATGTTGCCAAAGAAAAAACACAAACCCAGGCCTGCAATCTGCCAAGATGACCTTATGCTCCTCTCTAGCTCCATGAATCTATTAATCCATGAAATATACCATTTAGCAATTACGTAAGTCAAGAGATTTCTGAAATACATGGGTGGGATGAAGAGATCCTGAGCATGAGGTGATATTTTGGTGGGAAACCAAAGAAATAAGGCCCTGTACAGAGCTATGGCTGAGAACCTAGGCCCAACTCCCAGGAACTGGCCGCAGGAGCAGGTGGTCACAACCCTATAGCGGAAGCTGGGTTAGGTTCCTTAAGCCCCATCTCACAGGAAGCTTACACTGAGATTGACAATCCCTATGTCAAAGCTTTTTCTTTTAGATACACAGCTTTAATAGTCCAATGTAGCCAGTATCCATTAACAAACCACTGGGACTACGTTAAAATAACAGTCGCCGTTTCCTGAATACCTACCACTGTACCTGCTTGAGATGCTTGCACGTATTACGTCTAACAGTCACTTCAACGCTGCAAGGTATCTTAGGAAACTGAGGTTAAGAGGGCTTAAATCATTTGTCCAAGGCCATACATTTCAGAATGACTTAGCATTCCCGTTAGAATCCAAGTCCAGAAGCCAAACGCTTTTCCTGCATCATGATGTCTCCTCTGTCTGCACCCTACTTCAGGCATTTAATTTGTTGAAGGCAAATAATCACAATACCAGGCAAGTGGGAAGCAAACAGGTGGCTTTCCTTCTCTGGGCCTCAGGCTTCTCACCTGTACAATGGGAAAAGGTTGGAGATGATGAGCACAGGAAACCCTTCCAGCTCTGATGCCTGGTGCTGCTCTACTAGATTCCTTTTCTCCCTGTCCTTCCACACTGATGGGGCTGAGAAAGTGGTGACAGGGGAGGCGGTAACCCTCTGGTACTCACCACAAGGGGGACACAGCTAGCAACTTTTCCCATGCTGCGTTGAAGTCAGGGCAATCACAGAAGGAGGAAACCAAGACAGGCACAAAGTCGGCCACATGAGCTCACTCACAGGTGTGCAGTGTGGAATGACCCACATAAACCATGACATTTAGTACTTGACTCCATAACCAGGGCTGTGCTGTAAAGTATCAGCACACAGATCTGAGGGCTAGCTGTGCCCAGAGCGCAGGGGACATCCATGAGGAATTAAAAGCACAGGGTCTTTGTTTGGAAAAGATAAAGCTGTCAGAGGGGTGTAAGAGGTCAAGTAGCCCAGCCACATTCCAGTGGGAGGAGCCTCCTGCAGCTGCTCCGCACAGCCTCCATGCTGTCCTGAATTGGTTAGGGCACCCTTCCGCCCTCCACGACTGCTTTCTCATATGCCCGCTTGGGACCTCCTAACACTGCCTATTTCCCAACTGCCCCCCTCTCAGGGTCTTCTAGCAATGGTATTAACAGAACCAAGGGACTCTGGAGGCCCAATCGCACAGGGCAACTGGCCCAGCATCCCTCCATCACCCAGAGAAGGGAGACCATCCTACCCTCTGTGCTGGGGTGGGGGACAGGGAGAAGGACTCCAGACGTCCGGTCAGGGAGGGGCTCCCTCTGCCTATCTCACTTCTAGAAAGGAGCAAAATGGGATGATTTTGGAAACCCCCCACCCAAACCAGTTTCCTTCTCAACTTCCTAGTGATGCCCATTCAGGAAAGGAGCCCCAGGTTGAGGAACACAGCAGGAAGAAGGCGTCTGACCCACAAGACACCGAGAACACGGACTTTCCAGTGAGCAAACCACTGAGCCCCGAGAGAATAGCCTGACAGACTTTTCTGGTTTTATTCTAGCATTTCTTTCTTTCTTTTCTTTTTGGTTTTGGGGGGGCAAAGCAGGACTGAGAGGGGACGGGCAGGGGAGAGGCATCAAAGTCAGTGGAAGAGTGTGGGTTTGGAGCCAGAACTGGGTGGGTTCCAGTTACAGCCCCACACTGCCAGTGTGGGCTTTGTGACAGACCTTCTAAACAGTGCCTGGTTTCAAGGAGGTGAATAAGGGTAGCCAGTCTTATCAAGGTCCCCTTTCCCTAAAGAAAACCTACTAGCTGTCCACATCCCTAAATAGAGGACCCACCACACCAGTGTGCCAGACTTCTGCAGAGAGCCAAAAATGCATGCAGAAAGGAGGGATGGTGAATGAAGAACCACAGGAGATAAAAGAGAGATATCCATAACAGTACCTTCAGTGAGCGTATTATATCATACCGTATCATATTCCAGACATGCTGCAGGCACTATCTCATGCCTTATTATAATCCGAGGAGCTGGGTACTATTATCTCCATTTTACCCAGATGAGCAAACTGAGGATGAGAAAAATTAAGGAGTCTGTGCAAGATTACACAACTGGATAGGGGCAGAGCCAGGATTCAAACCTAGGTCCACTGACTCCAGACTTGGAGTCAAAGGTTGGACTTTTCCCCACGAAAATGAGATGGCAAAACTAGCTCCTTACATTTCCAAGACAAGAGGAAAACTGTGGTACCGGTTAAGGGCTTAACAGAAGAAGCCATTCTTACCAGAATCTCCACGCTCTGAAAATAAATCACCAGCCCTCCACATCCCTGTCTGGAAGTCCCGACACCCTGGTGTGAGTACCGGCTGAAAGGCTGAAGGTTAGAGCCCAGAACTTGTTGGTGATCTTTAACCCAAAGTGACTCCTATCTTTGAAAAAGCTAATGTAAAGGAAATGGGGGTGCAAAACCTCCTTGACTCCTCACTTGGGAGACAGCTGCACCTCACTGACTCCGAATTACACATTTAAACTGCGCTTCTCCAGATCCAGGCTCAATTCCCCGACATCAAACTATGTCGGCGGGGAGGGATGCAGACTGCAGAGAGAGAGCTCAGCGGATCACCTTCTCTGCTAGTGATGGTATCTGATGCATGTTAAATGCCTCCCTGCAATTCCTCAAGTGTCTATTAATCAGTGAACCAGGAACACGGAGGGCACCAAGGAAAAATCTGCCATTGCAGGGAAAAAAGCAATTGTGAAAAGCCTCCTTACTGATGCACGAAGACTTCTAAAGCCAAGGTGATGCAGTGATAGTAACAGCCCGCTCACTGAGACACTTGGTCCCATTGGCCACAAAGCAAGACATTTAAAGAGCCCTCAACTAAAAGGGGCAAAATCCACTGCTCCCCAGCCTCATCTGGACACTGGCTGGGCCAGGAAGAGAATGTGCCAAAACCAAATAAAAGAGAAACTTGGAAGGGTCATTTGCTCTTGCCAAGCTTCAATTCCCCTTCCCTGTAGGCCTTAGAACACTGTCAGTCCTCCCCAGCTTGCAAGATCAAATGAGATACATCGAGATGGTCCCCAAGGTTCTACCATCCACCTGTCCCTTCTCAGGCTAAATATCCTCCCTGGGAAAGCTCATTCGCTGCCATGAGTGTAACTCCTGAAGCTATCTCCAGTGCTGTCCACTCTCTCGAGCCCTGGATCCCTAGATCCAACTGCTGTCAGGACACTTCTACCAAGATATCCTCCAGGCACCATTAAATCAACATATTCCAAAATGAAACCCTTCCCACTCTATTTCTCCTCTTTTTTTCCCATGTGTGAAACCACGATCTCGTGGTTTTCAACGAGGGGCATTTGGAAAAATGGCAGTGACATTTTCATAGTCACAATGACTAGGGAGTATTTAGTGGGCAGGGGGCCCAGGGTGATAAACAACACTGTCCTGCACAATGAAAATCTGTCCCTCCTAAAAAGCCAACAGTAACACCATTTAGAAATGCCAGAAGTCATCCTGCCTCTCTCCCTCATTCCCTGTCAGTCATAGGCTAGTCAACTCGACTTCCTGTGTCAGCAATTCAGCCATCTTCTCCAACCCCACCGCCACTCTCATCAGGATGACGGCAATAGCCTCTAAGGCTCTAAGCCTCTAAGACAGCCTCATCCTGTCTCTGTACTCACGCACATGCTCCCAATTAACTTTCAATAGTCCTCCACACAGCTACCTATAATATCTCTAAACCTAAAAATCGTGTCACTCCTTGCCTTAAAACCATCCAATAGCTCCCCTCACCTTCTGAATAAAGGCAAACAATACCCTCTATTTGTTCCCTGCCTCGTGGTCCACCACTCCTTCATGGATACCCAGGCTCCAGTGGTGCCTCAGTGTCTTTGCACACACTGTTCCCTTTTCTTGAAAGGCTGTCTCCCTGTCTCTCTGGCTTTTATCTATCCTTCAAGACTCAGTGCAAGGGTCACCTCCTCCTCCAAGCCTTCCCTGACACCAGGCAGCGTTCAGTGCCTGCTGCTACACACTGGGATCGCACAGTTACCATCTGATTCTGATTGCTGTCCTATTGCCCTGCCTCTCTGTCAGCTCCAATTCTCCAGCACAGAGCCTAGCATACAACGAGAGCTGAATAAATAACTGATGAATTAAAATCCACAGCTGATTATAAAGCACTTACAGCTGACATCATCTCATGCGCTCCAATGACCTGGAGAGGCAGTTACTGTCATTACTACTATTTTATGAAAGAGAAACCGAGGCTCCAAGAGGTCAAGTTCTTGCCCAGGTTCACACAGGATAGAGCCAAACCTTGAACCAGGTTCTCTGATGGCAAATTCTTTGCTCTTTGTCACAACACCACTCTACATGAAAGGTTATAAAACAGATATCCAGTTGGGGGTGGCAGGTGTCATCAAGCCTGTCTAGACCTAGAGGTAACCTCACCTGCAGACAGAGCTCAGGAAAATCCATCCACACTATGCAGCTGCACAGCACCACTGGGGAGGATGGGTGCCACTGTCCTGTCCTCTTCAGGCCTGGTGGGGGGGTGGGTAACTACATGTGCAGACAGAGCCTGAAAACCCATCCACCTTACCCACCTGCACAACATCATTCTTCCCCCATTCCCCTTCCTACACCTCAATCATACTGTGCAGAAACCCCAAAGCCAGCCAAAGAACCTGGTTTTACTGTCAGAAACAGCTGCACTCTGCCTACATGCTCCTGTATGCCAGCCGGGTGCAGGAAGGGATGAGGAGGACTAGGGTAAGTGGCAGCACTTCAAGTTGCCTTGCATTAAGTGCAAGCCACTTTAAACTGGCTGCCGGCAGAGGTGGTGTATTAGGCAAGACTTCAGAGGGCCTGGGAGGTGGGCAAGAGAGCTGGGAGAGGGAGGAGGCCTTGTAAGCTGTCCTGCTGTGCCACGTGAAAGGCTGGTAGTTCCTAACTACTTTCAGCGAGTTTTCATGAGCACCTCATATATGCCATTTTGCTTCAGGAGCACAAAGCAATTAGAAATGGGGTTTCAGACTTCATGACTCGAGCGACTCTAACCATGGCTGTTGCAGAGCGCATTCCCTCACACTCACACATTTGGCACAAATGCAAATTCAAAAGGCGATTAAGGAAATGTGGAGTTTGGTTCTGCAAGCCTCTCAGAGGGCCAGGAAAATGATAAATGCTCATTTCAGGGTTCTGGATGGCAATTACTACCCACTTCACCGGTGACATTCAGACATCACCATGACAACCATCAAAGGCTTCCTTCCTCTGTGGCAAAGACAATAGAAATTTTAATTAAGGCCATTTATTTTTTTTCTGACTGATGGAAAAAAAACATCAACAAAATGTTACCCAGAAATACATGACCAGGAACACTTTCAGAATTCAAAAACACTTCTGCTGTTTTCCACAGAGTCACTTGATCTACAACCCCCAGGCCTGCCCTCCTGCCCTCTCAACAACTCAAATTTTATAGATCTCATAAATTCAGACTTGTCTAGATCTTTTATCAAACATTATAAAACTAGGTAAACATTCCAATTTCATTTTCTGGCTATGATTGAGAACAGGATTTTTGTCATTTTTATTTCAGTCATAAAATTCAAAAGGTCTAGTACATTTTCATAAAGTACTTCCAATATACTCTGAGACAACCCAAGATTAGACGAGTGTTCAGTGGCCTTTAGGCAGGAGCAGATCTAGCGTTGAACACCTGCTTTGTTGCCCTGGGTGACTGGGTTAGTTACTTAATCTCTCTGAGATTTAGCTGCCTCATCTAGAGGACAGAAGTAATAATGCCTACTTTGGAGCAAGGAGAAGCAATGATGACCGTAACTCGCCAGCACTTTGCCTGGTACATAGTGAGCTATCAATAAATGGCAGCAAGTATTATTATGACTCTGCCTTATTTTGCCCTGAAAGGATTAAGAAGACCCTATCCACTCTTCTTGGAAATGTCGCTGACGTGTTGGCTCCTCTCCCTTCTCACAGTCCTAAATCCAAGCTTCCATCTTCTCTCACTTGGACTTTTCCAACAGCCTCCTAAACTGACTTCCTGGCTTCTGGACTCTGCATTTTCTAGTTCACTGCTCTCTTGAAAGATGTTGATTCTTCCCTAAATTAATCTGTAAATTCAATGTGAAACCAATCAAGATCTCACAGGGGTTTCTGTGGATCTTCGCAAACTGGTCTTAAAATCTAAGTGAGAGAGCAAAAGGACAAGACTAGCCAAGAACATTTCATCATCGCAGAAAGTTCTACTGGACAGTGTTACTCTGAAGTAAACAATTTTTTGTTTCAATGGGTTTTATGTTGGAAAAATGTGTTCAATATAGACTAAAATGTAGCACAAAAATAGGCAGGTGGGTAGAAAATATTTTAATAAAAAATACTGATAAGTGACCCCTGATTGGAGGTGGAAAAAATCAGGTAACTTTCTCTGCCAACCCAGTGTAGGACCAGGCCAGGGAAAGGCAGGCAAAGAAGAAAAGAGGATTGGGAAAGAGGTGATGGTTTTTATCAAAAGCCTAATTTCTCAGGCACTGTGCTATGTGCTTTCCATATGATCTTCATTTAAGAGTCACCACGAGCATGTAAGATAGGTGCATTATTTCTATTAGAGATCAGGAAAACCTAAAGAAGGGTAAGTGATTTGCCCAAAGGCAAAGAGCTCTTCTTGTAAGTGGTGTGGCGAGCACCTGAACCTTGTTCTCTGGGACTTCTCTTTCTACCATACCTATGAGCTGTTCCAGGCCTGCTCTTAGCAGTCCCAGGTGTCAGCAGGGAGACAGAGAGCCCAGGTGCCAGAGGTGTGCAGCAAAGTGTTGGCAGGCTCACCGGGGTGAGGTGGGGGGGCACCTAGCAGACCTGCTCCCCTCATCCTCACTCCCTACTCCTCCTTCTACCAGGAATGCGCCTGGACCTTACTTACAGACAAACACCCGTGCACACAGTGAACGGAAGGCCTTGGAGCCCCAGAGCTTGCCATCTCCAGCCCTGAGAAATCCAGGTCATGCTCCAAGTTGCCAACTTAACGCGTAATGGGAAAAGAATTCTCCACATTTAAGCCTCTCACAGGTTGTAAATCCTCAGCTTTATTCTGATGGTATGACAGCAAATTCTGCCCTCAAACATACAGTTGTATCTCAATAAATTTCACTTTGCTGATCCATAGATCCTGTTAAAAAAACCTGTGTATGGTCCAGTCCGCCCTAAGATCAGGTGGAAAGGAAGGGGCTACAGTGAATTCCCATTCTGTGAAGGCCTTGTAACTTTCATCACGTTTTTACTGGGTTACAAGCAGATGATGAAAAATGCTGGTATCAGCAATTATACCTGGACAATAAAATGGAACAAATTACCTAAGGCATGGACGCCCCACTACACTTCCTCCTTTTACTAGTATTCAATTTGACATAACTAGCCAACACCCCCCACTCATTTTTTCCTTATAAATAAAGTTGTGCCCAAAATTGTACACACCATTGTGATCATTAACAACTTGGTGGTCCTTGGACAGACTCAAAGGGCAAATAAGAAATGAGAGGGTGAAATGAGAGGGTGAAAGGCAGGAGTGGCTGAATTCTGACACCAGCTCAATTCAGGCACAAACACTTACGACACCTCTCACTTTTTTCCCCCAAATATTTTTCTAGAACAAAAATTCTCAAACTAATGCAAGTGACACAACATGTGGAAGTCGTGATGTTTTCTGTATATCCCAATGGAATACCCATTTTATGACATAGTTTATTTTTGGTTCCTTGCTTATAAAAAGTAACACACACCCCTTTTCTCGATTTCGAGAAATTGAAAAACCTAGAAAAATAGACAGCTGAGAAAGAAATAAATCACCTCTAGGTCCACCAACCAATCAACTGAGAACTAAATATTTAATTTTATGCCAAATTAAATCTATTTTTTCATTGATTCTAGTGAGGACAAACTAATGTAAGCCAAAAGTTTAAAAGAATTATATGGAGTTTATCCACCATTTCCTAAATTCCACCATTAGCAATTCATCTATTTGGGTAAGCATTGTCCTTTCCAGCCTTTCTTTTCTCTTTTTTTGGTATGGTAACAGCTTGATTGAGATCTAATTCACATGTCAAACAATTCACCCATTTAAAGCATGCAGTGCAATGGTTTTTAGTATAGTCAGAGGTGTGCAACCACAACCCCAATCAATTTTAGAACATTTTCTTCACCCTAAAAAGAAACACCATACCCTAGCCATCATCTCCCCTCCAGCGCAAGGCAACCACTAATCTACTTTCTATCTCTTTAGAGTTCCCTATTTTGGACATTTTATATAAATGGGATCATACACTATGCCATCTCTTGTGACTGGCTTCTTTCAATCAGCATAATGTTTTCAAGGTTTATCCTTGTAGCACATATCAGTACTTCACTCTTTTTTTATTGCCAAATAATATTCCACTGCATAGATATAGCACACTTTATTTATCCACTCCTCAGCTGATGGACTTTTGGGCTATTTCCACTTTGGAGATATTCTGAATAATGCTGCTATGAACATTCATGTACAAGTTTTTATGTGGGCATGTATGTTTTCATTTCTCTCGGGTATATACCTAGGAGAAGAATTCATGAGTCATATGTTAACTCTATGTTCAACCTTTTGAGGACCTGCAAACTGATTTCCAAAGTGGCTGCACCATTTTACATTCCCACCAACAGTGTATTAGCGTTCCGATTTCTCCATATCCTTAACAACACTCTTTAATTATCTGCCTTTTTGAATACAGACATCCTAGTGTGTGTGAAGTCGTATCTCATTATGGTTTTGGTTTGCATTTCCCTGATGGCTAATGATGTTGAGCATCGTTTCATGTCCTCGTTGGCCACTGGTGTATCTTCTTTGGTCTAGCTTTGCTTTTAAACTGCAAGTACCTCTGGACAGGGACACTGTCCGAATTCAAATGTTACTTATTAGCTGAATTATCCTGCGTAAGTCGCTTACCTTTTATTAGCTTCAGGTTCCTTATTTGTAATGTGGAGATAATAATATCAACTATCTAACAGAGGATGTGAGAATTGAGATAAGGCATGGAAAGGACTTAGCACACAGCTGGACACTGAATAGGTGGTCAGCAGAGACAGCTATTATTATTAACAACAAACTTGATCATTAACACTTTACAATCCATAAATTCTTTGAAACAGTTCTTCCCATAAGGGGAGAGTCTAAGATCTGGGACAGAGAAGTTGGGAGAAGGGGGCAAGGGGAGTTCAAAAGAGGGAGAAAAAAGGAAAAAGAAAACGGTTGCCAGTGGATCATTTTCAGAGTTTTGCTGTAGGAGTGACTGCCAGAGGCCAGCCAACAGCCTGCTCTTCCTCCCTTCCAATAACGACATAAGCATCCAATTCACTGTATTAAACCCATTTCTGTTTAGAATAGCTAGTTTCTCATTACTGCCATTGAACCCTGACAGAAACAGGAAGGAATGAAGTCTTAGTCACAGCTGTATCACTGAGGCCTTGCACACTGGATGACATATAACATTAGGTGATCAACAGCTGAAGTGAACCAAACAGAATGAACGAGTACATGAATGAATGGAACGAACAAATGGACAAACAACACATGTTTGGAATGTACGCTCAGGTAGGTGATGAGGACCCCCTGCCCCAGAGGGTCGGAGCAGCAGCCAAGCTTCTCCATAACCCATCCATAATCCAGCACCACTGCACAGACGTCTGCATTAGAATACTTTTCACTTTTTTGTGGCCGATGCTCAGGGATTATAGATTCTAGAGAATGCTGCTTTCCTTTATTTATTTCTTGAAGTCGGGAGTGAGAAGGTAAAAAGGCCTCCACTTATGCTTTTTGCCATATAAATAGCTCACAGTGGAAAGAAACGGGGAGTCAATGGTTCCAAATTCAAAATAAAGACAGGCTGTTCTGACAAGGTCCAAATTACAGAGCACTCCAGGTGCAAATAAAGACAGACACTTTTCAGAGAAATTCTATTTTGCTTTCCAATTCTGAAAGAGAGAGTCAAGCCAAGAAAACTTTTATAGCCTTCCACAAATTTATTTGGTTTCAGGGCAGCACACAGACAACAAACCATTCTTTAGGCTTCTGTCCCCTCTTGCCACGTTCCCTTCCTTCAGAGCCTGGAAAAGTATCACTGCCACTTGATTGTTCAACATGGTACAAAGACAGAGCAAGCTCTACATTTCTGATGTACAAATTTGCAAATCACTCTCTCCCCCTGATATCTTTCGTGGCTGAAATTGAAGAACCCTGCAGCTATCAAAATGTGACAGGTTTGGATTTTGCAGTCTATTTTGGGGTCCCTCTTGACAGGCCTTCATTACTGTAAAACATTCTTTATTCTTTTGTGTTATCATTTATTGAAATCATGTATAGAACACTCCTTCACTCTTGTCCCCTCATTCACTAAGCACAGGCAACTGCTGAGTGCCTGCTGTGTACCCATCCCCTGGGAATACAGTTCCTCTAGGCTCCAGACTGATTCTTTCAGGGTCAACACTTCTAAATGCTGTGTTTCCTAAGTTGTTTTCATTATGGCATTATTTTAACAGCAAAAAACTGGAAAATGCCTAATCATAATGTAACTAACCATAAGGGAATGGTTAAACAAAATATGATAGACTTGATAGAATATTATACCACCACTAAAAACAAAGTTTATAAAGAATTTAAGCTTAAAAAATGCTTATGTTAGGGTGCCGGCCCAGTGGCATAGTGGTTAAGTGTGCGTGCTCCTCTCCTGGAGGCCCGGGTTCGGATCCCCGGCGCGCACTGATGCACCGCTTGTCGGGCCATGCTGTGGCAGCGTCCCATATAAAGTGGAGGAAGATGGGCACAGATGTTAGCCCAGGGCCAATCTTCCTCAGTAAAAAGAGGAGGATTGGCATGGATGTTAGCTCAGGGCTGATCTTCCTCACACACACACACAAAAAATGCTTATGTTAAATGAAAACCAAGCAGGACCCACACCAACATAAAATATAATCTCAACTATGTTTATAAAATGCCAAGAATGAATACTGGGTAAAAATAGGCCAAAATGTTAATTTTAAGATTATGGGCAATATCTCCTCTGCATACTTCTCTGAATATTCCTGCTTACTGTAGAAAATTTAGAAAATAAATAAAAGTATAAAAAATAAAAATCACCTCTAACATGCCTCCACTATTACTAATTTGGTATTTTGCTGTCCATTATTTATGTCAGAATAAAAATTCATATATATTGCTTGTGAAATTTTTAAAACTCTTTAAAATGAGGAAGAATAAGAAATGTTGTTTAGACATATGAAGACAACGTAATGTTAACTGAGTCAAAATTATATGTACGATGACTAAAAGCACATTATGTAAAAAGACACATTTTTCACTGCTTTGTACCCTGTGAAATTTGTGCCATGTTATATATACCTATTTAAAATAAATGAAGTAGATTCCTGAGTATTTTATATGTAGAAAATCATGTTATTTGTGAATAAACAATATTTTAATTCGTAAAAAAAAAAAAAAAAAAAAAATAAAATAAAATAAATGAAAATTATTATTCTTCTACCTCCCCCCAAAATTTCAGAAGAAATACATTAAAATGAAATGAATACAGGTGCTTTTTTTCCCTCTTCTCTATGATCCAGTTTTTGTTTTTTTTTTAATAATTTTATTTTATTTATTTTTTCCCCCAAAGCCCCAGTAGATAGTTGTATGTCATAGTTGCACATCCTTCTAGTTGCTGTATGTGGGACACGGCCTCAGCATGGCCGGAGAAGCGGTGCGTTGGTGCGCGCCCGGGATCCGAACCCGGGCCGCCAGCAGCAGAGCGCACGCACTTAACCGCTAAGCCACGGGGCCGGCCCTATGACCCAATTTTTGATGTAATATAGTTATACTACCTTTATAATGAAAAAAATTACTTAAAAAATTCTATGCTTTCCTCAAGGTCACCATAACCCAAAGTATCTATTAGCAATTTCCCTTTAAACAACCTGAGTGCCCCCAAGCAGCCTTCTTTGCTGCAGGGCCCCAGGGAACAGCAGGACAGGGCTCTCTGATGAATATCTTGCAGGGAGGACCTGCAGAAACCCCTAGTCCCCCATCAATGCCTGTGAGCACTTCCTCCAGAGCGGGTAGGGATGCAGAACCGCATCCAGTGTCAAGCACTGCATGACGGTGAAAGGCTGGGTGAGAAGGCCTTTGAAACTGGCAGAGGAGATAAGTTTGCTTCTTTTCTCCAAATGTCCCTGTGTCCCATTCCCCAGGCTCCCACTGCACCCTCCTCTGGAATCATGATGGTGCTGGATTAGGCACTGAGTAATCATTAGTTTCACAATCCCACCCAAACTCAGTGTTTACAAACACCTTCAGTATTAAGTGTTTCATTTAACACTCTCAAAAAAACAAGTTTGTGAGACAGGAATCACACCTCCACTTTATAGCTGAGGAAGATGAGGCTCCAGAAGGTTAAGGGACCCATCCAACAAAAATGCAGGCCTTAGTCTCTAAAGACCATGCTTCCCTTGACAGGTGCCCTCTAGGTTCCCGAGTCAGGGACAGCTCTTCTCATTCGGGCTCTTGGCACAGCCTGAGAGTAAATGCCCAGGGGCAGGTGGTGGCCTAGTAAGCTGGGTCCACCCAGTCAGAACAGCCCTAGAGGTTCCAATGGGCCATCTGACCAACACCAGGTCCTCAGACGCATGGACTTGAGCTGGAGAGGAGGAGCAGGCTGGTGGGGTTTACAGTAACCACCCCTACAGGAGTCTAGAACTACAGATCAGGAACAAGTCTACGTAGGCTTCATAAATTGGAGGGGTTTGAATCTCAGCTCCCCCTCCTACTCTGTGACCTTGAGTAACAAAGTGTTTCCTCATTTACAAAACAAAGACAGTTATAGTACCCTCTGTGTAGTTTTTGGGTGGATCAAATGAGGTGTGCACTGAGGTAAACACTTCACATGCCTTGGCATTCAGTAAACAGCAGGTATTAATAATACTGACAATATCAGTAGTCATGATGACACAGGAGCATATCACAGTGGGAGAAAATGTGCAGCCAAGGGACAGCGTCAGAGGTTACTGAAGAAACGAAGGAGCTTCAGTTTCCGTCTTTTTCCTTTTCAATATGTTCACCCAGAAACTGCGGCCTCTTTATGTTTACTGCCTTCTCCCCTCAAGATGTGCTGCTATAAGAATCAATGAAAATCATGCCATGGACTGTGTGGATTCTGTTAAATTTCCATCCATAAATTGCTGAGCAGAAAGAAATGATTAACAAGACCTATAAGGCAAGCTCTGTAGTAAAACAGATGGCAGCCATAGCACCCCAGATACGGAATGGGGCCTGCTCCCCCGGCACCATCAGAGGCAGCAGCCTGGGTTGTAGGCAGCTAGTAAGTCAGACATGAGCAGGGGCAGGGAGAAAAGCGACAAACCACAATAGAAGCAGCCTCTTCGGAGGGCCCCCTTCAGCACCAACAATGTCCTGTTTTGCAGCTAGCTCATGCACAGAGCTAGCTTCCACCTGCTGCCCCCTAACCTCACCTTCATTATACTAAAATCATAATAAATTTACATTGCGGTTTTCACCCCCCTTGCAGGGGATAGAAGCCATGACAGTCCCACCGAGGACCATCTAAGGGAAAAAACTCCCCCTCCCAATGTGAGGGAGGGGGCAACAAGCCAATTGGACAGACCCCCTTCAATCTCCTCCTATACCCCTCCACCACCTACATAACCTAAAAATTATGCAAGCCCGGCACAGTCGCTCACCTCGAGCCTGCCTGCTCCCTCTCTTGGAGTGTACTTTCACTTCGCAAATAAATCCCTTCTTGCTTTGAAGTGTACTTCGTGTGTTCACTCACAAATTCTTTTGCGACACTGAACAAGAACCTGGAAAACCCAGCCAGCCCACGCGGTAACACCTGGACACACGTGAATGCCACGCCAAGGGCCCCAGCACCTGGAAAGCTGGAGCCGTAATCTCACTCTGTCACTGTAACACCTCAGACATGTCCCCTCTCTGGGCTCAGTTTCCTTGTCTGCAAAATGAAGTGCTGGACTAGCTGAGCTTTGCTGTGCCAAAGAGCTCAGAGACCTTTCATCTCCAAGTTCATCTGCATGCGTCTCTTTGCAGATTAATGCTGGCTTCACCGCCTGCATTCAGGGCTCATGCACCAATTACCATGTACCTCTCTGGGTGCTGGAAATGAGAGAAAGGAAGGTGGCACTGTTTTTTTTTTGTGAGGAGATCAGCCCTGAGCTAACATGTGCCAATCTTCCTCTTTTTTTTTTTTTTTTGCTGAGGAAGACTGGCCCTGGGCTAACATCTGTGCCCATCTTCCTCCACTTTACATGGGACGCTGCCACAGCATGGCTTGCCAAGTGGTGTGTTGCTGTGCGCCCGGGGATCTGAACCGGCGAACCCCAGGCCACCGCAGCAGAGTGCGCACACTTAACCACTTGCGCCACCGGGCCGGCCCCAGTACTGGTTTCGATTTTCATGAAACATTTGACAGCCCTTTGGAAACCTCACCATAACAAGAAACTGGCTCTCGCCAGCCACAGGTAATAAACTAACAACCAATCTTGCAGAAACAATGACCCAAAAGAGGTATCAGAATGGCCACCAAGAAGAAGGAGAATAAATTTAAAGCAAGAGAAGGGAAGATTAACTTTATGGGCAGAAAGATGACAAGGGCAATATACTTAGCCAAATACAAGTCTAGAATTGCCGTGCTGAGTTCTGCACTTTTGAATTTGAGAAAACCTCAAGAGCTGGTAATTAGACCTGAATCTTATCATCACCACTTAATATATGAGTAATGTTTTATAAACACTTCCACATTCAAGGTGTCACTTAATTCTCATTCACAACAAACACTTCTTTCTACCATAATCAGATGAGGAAAGTGACTTAAGATGGTTAACAGACTTGCCCAAGATCCCACAGCTGAGAAGTGCAGGGCTGGGAGGCAAACCGCAGACTGGAGTCCCAGTTCAGTGGTCTTTCCAAGCTTAGTGACACCTTCCTTCTGCAGGCCAAAACAGAGAGGAGGAGAGAGCTTCTATTCAGCGTGACTTCATTTATGTGTGTAATTGAGCACAGTAGCCAAGTCGGGAAGAAGCCAGCTATGCAAATTTTAAAAGTGAAGTCCCAAAACATAAAAATAAATGTCATGGGGTGCCATTGGGGAACATCTCTGACACATGGCTTCTGCTGCTAAAGCAGTGGTTCTCCATGAGTGTGATTTTGCCCCCCAGGGGACATTCGGCAATCCCTGAAGACATTTTGATTGTCACAACTGGGGGATGCTACTGGCAGCCGGGGGTAGAAGCAAGAGATGCACAGGACAGCCCTCCCACAAAGAAGAATAATCTGTTAAAAATAGATGATGGATGACACTCTCCATCTTAGCAAACTAGAGGAGCAGAAAAATAGGCTATGCTTTCAAAGAACAAAGCTCTCTACTAATATGAGGTAGTATTAATATTCTGGACTTGGCTTCGGGTTCTTCCAGGCTTGGATCCAGCCCTAATCCACTCTGTGATGCTGGGCAAGTCACTTAACCACTCTGTGTCATATTTCCCCTGTAAAATGGGGGTGGGGGCGTGACATTTTTCAAAGTGATTCTCAAACATTCCTATACCTGATAATGGCCTGGGATTCGGGCTAATATGCAAATTCATAGGTCCCATTCCCAGAGATTCTGCATTTTTAACAAGTACCCCAGGGGAAGCTGTTATAGATGGTTAGCAAATTGCAGTTTGAATAGCATGAGAAAACAGAAAATGTGTGTAGCTTTTTCTAAGCAGGATTTGTGAGTTTGAGGAATGGTGCCATCAGCACCCTGGGGGTTAAACTAAAGCCCTCTTCACCTGTGGGGAAACTACAGGGGGCTCTCTCAAGGGGGCTCCAACTTCTCTAAGGCCGAGAGGGCCAGGGAGGTGGCTCAGCAATGAGACAGGAACCGAGGTGCAGCTGAGACCACAAAAGCAGCCCCTTCAACCTGAGAGGCTGCTCATGGAACAAAGCCCCAACCACAAACACCCCAAAGAGGGTGGGGAAAGGTGGTAGGACTTAGGCATCAAGTCAAATGCATCAGCCAACAAGGAGCATAACCATTCTCGAATCAGGGAAAGGAGCCCACAGGCAAACCCAAACACACTTAGTGAAAGGGCTCATTCATTCACGACAATCATTCAGTCCCCTGTTACCTCCTCTGGGAAGAGATGTCTACAACATTCAAGAGGAGACTAGCAGAAGAGAGGCCTTAGGGATCCTAGCCTGCAAGGGGTAACTGAGAGCTAGGAAGGGCTGAACATTCACTGCGGGCACCCACTACTTTGACCTGTCTGTCGTCTAGACCCAAACTGAAAGCCATCCTCTGCCATTCACTCATAGCCCTGCTCCCCATCCCACCCTCCTGTGCCCCATGCTCCAAAAGGTTGAGAAATAGGTCCTGGCTAATGAACCAAAGGTAAGCAGACTCATACCCTGTCTGCTCCTTTTCATCTTTCACCTTAACTAAAGCACCCTCATCCTGTCCAGATCCCCCGCTTAATTACCAGGCAGAGGGACACAGTCAGAGCACAGCCGGGCAACAGAAAGGGGTGCCAGGGACATCCACAGGGGGTTCCCATCAAGCCAATACCACAAACAAAAGGCCAACACAATCCTCTCATTTGTCTTTTGACCTTTTCTGCTTTCCTAAGGGACGTGGAGCAACCTACTGCCACAGATATCACAGGCTTCTAACACACATCTTCTCATAAAGGGAAATTGCTGCTAGGACATGGCAGGCACATCTTACTCCTTATTGTGGGAAAAGCATTGAACATTACGATTACCTGTGGAATGTTTTTAAAATGATGATGCCACACTCCCAACCCAGACCAAATAAGTCAGAATCTCTGGCACTGGGTCCCAGACATCAACATTTTTAAAAAGCTCCCCAAGGGATTCTAATGTGCAGCCAGGGATGGCATTCACAGGGCTGAGGTCTCGCAGTGGGGATATGGGGCTCCAACTTGCCAAGCGAAAAGTTACCAGTGACATTCAGCCTCAAAGTGAATTTGGTATAACAATAAAGGGAAGCAGAAGAAAAAGCTTCACCTCTTCAAAAGGATGAAAAACAATCTGACATGGAAATTTTAGATGGGGGCTGAAGAGCAGAGAACTAGCTTCTTTATGGAGGGCATAAAACCACTGGGTTTTGCCTCATAAAGGCTTGTTTTCTTTCAATCAAGTACTAGCACTGTATCAGGCACAGAAGGAGGGAACAGTCAAGTATGAAACAAGGCATCTTATCTTAAGAGTGTAGACCTTCTAAGGAGGTAAAAAAGTGGCAGCATCAAGCAGTTCCTATTAAGGCAGGATCTCCTGGTGCTGACATGGAGGGGAGGGCAAGGAGCTGGAGGTCAGCCAGGCTGGGCTAGGCCCCAGGGATGCTTTGGGCTCCAGCCATGCTCAGATACTCCCACAGGTGCTGCAGGACTCAATTCCCACCTCTTTCCTGTACAACTCGGTCCACCCTGCTGGCCTATTGCCAGCCAGCTCTAAAATGTCTTAGTGGGGGGCACAAGGGGCCTCTTGCTGCCCACAAAGTTGCAGCTATATCCATTTCCTTTCCAAATTAACATCCTACTTCCCCATAATAAAGCTGTCAGCTCCCAACAAAGGACGCTGGCTAAGAAAGGTGGCCAAGGCTGTTTGGGCAGAGGGCACAGCAGCTACTTGATGCCAAGGGTGGGAGGCCCAGAGTGGCACCCTACCGTTCCACGTCGACAACCGGCTTTCCCATCACCAGAATGCACTCAAATGCCCCTCCCTGCCTGGCCATCCTCCTTCACTGCACATTTACCACTTGGCCAATGCACTTGGGAGTGAAACACAATTAATCCCTGCTCTAGCCACATTTCTTTTTTCCCAGAGAATGAATCTGATAGACCCACAGCGTCGAGAGGAGAGCACCACTCTGAATGCTAATTGCCCCCAAGAGTTCTGCAGAGGGCACAGAAGAGGCTAGGCTGGTGGCCTCCGCGGCGTGGGCACTCTCAGGTTTAGAAACCCTACCTGGTGTTATCAGCAACAACTTGATGCAGGGACCGCCCTCCCAGTCGCGACAGCAGTAGCCAGAGACCCTCAAGTTTCCTCCAGGCTAACATAAGGCTGGTGGCCGGAGCTGCAGTGGTCAGGCAGTGGAGGGAGAGGTGAGTGGGCTGCCTGCAGACGGTGTGTAGCTCCACTCCACTCCACTGAGGGAAACCGGCAGTGGGTGAGGATTTAAAATGCAGCAGATGAGATTTAGGTTAGATTCACAGATGAACTTCCTGACAGAGAGGGAAACATTGGAAAGGCTGACCCATTACTTAAATTTCACTGGAGAGCCACAACGGGCTGATTGTACCGTCTGCCAGGAAGCGAGTGAGCGGTGAGGAAGCAGCCTTCTGTGCACAATGGTCAGAAGCAGGGACCTCATCTGGCTGGCCCACAGCCACCTAACATGCCATAACTTTTTTGCTTTTAAATACAATAGAAATAGAACAGTCTGATAATCCCCACTAATATACACTTTTAAATATACCTACTCTTTGATCTAGGAATTCCAGTTCCAGGAATCTAAGAAAATGGTAAAAAACACAGTCAAATATTTTTATATATTTTAGGGGAAAATATGTATTTATGTATATTAGTGGATGCAATCTAAATGCCCACCTATTGAATGGGGAAGATTGAGAAAATGAGGGCACATGTACCCCACAGACTACTATGTAGCCAGTAAAAATGTTTTTAAAGAATATGTAATAATCTGGGAAATGCACATGATATAATGTTAAGTGAATAAGGTATATTAAACTGTATTTTGTAAAAAAAAAAAAAAATGAATGTGTGCATTTCATAAAAGAATGGAGGGAAATACACCAAAATGTTAGCAGTAATCATCTCTGGGTATGGAAGTAAACATTTTTATTTTCCTCTTTTTTGGTATTTTCCAAGTACTCTAAAATAAGCATATTACCTTAATAATCAGAAAATGTAGACATAAAAAAATAAAAAAAGAGCCGTCTGTTCTCTGAGGTACCTCAGCGCCATAAATCTATTTCATCTGCGTGGCCATTATTCCCAGAAAGCAAAACAGTGATACTCAATCTTGTACTTGGCAAGATGAACATATTCTCGATTCCAAAATGGCTCAGCATACTCACTGCAGCCACCTGAAAACCACTCGTCACCATTTCCCTCTGGGAAGCACAGGGTCTTCCCCCTCAAAGATTCACGGGGCTCTCATTCTGTGGCCAGACCCTCCTTCACATCCAATTACAACATGCCTGAGTGAGTCTGAAAGGCAAGGGAGAAAGGTGGAATCCTGCAAAGAACTGGGATTTATTGGATTAACGCTGAGAAGTCTCGAACTGCCAGATTTAGAGATGGTCACTATTTACTGAATGTCCACTATATGCCAGGAATTGGGCAGGGTGCTTTCACATATTTTGCAAAGTAGGAATCACTAGCCCTATTTTACACATACAAGACTGAGGCTCCAGAACTCACATCAACTTGCCTCAAATCACACAGACAGTAAGTGGCAGGGCTGAGACTAAATGCTGCTTGCTCAGCTCCAAGTCAGGAAAGGTTTCCTCCTCAGTCACCTCTAGTATCAGCATCTTTGTAGGGAACACAACGCAGACCACACTTCTTCCTTCCAGACTTACACCCCCACTCTTGGTACCCTGAGAGTGGGTACCACTGTTTCTTGCCCACTTTCTACCTCCACCACTACCCATGGATACACACAACAGCCACATGTGGATCCACTGTGGCCAATTCCCCAACCTGCCTCACGACCCTTAAGGAAGATGCTCTGCGAGATGGCACTCACTGACAAAGCCCTCTATGGAGGTGTCTGAAACTCTGGTAAGAGGAGGGGGTCCTGTAGTTCACAGCAAAAACACATTCTACCAGGATGTCCTTTATGCTCACAACATCTCTGAAGTAGGCAGGCATTTACCTCTTTTACAGATGAGAAAACCAAGCTTGGAGAGTAGGCTAACCTGTCCTAAGTCGGATAAGCAGCAGAGCTAGCAATAGAACTCAGGTCACTGACTTCTGTCAGGCCTAGTGATCTTTCCACCACAGACAAGAATGCTAAGAACTTGGGCTCTGAAGCCTGGAGGCCTGGGTTCAAATCTCACCCCCACTACTTACAAGCTGTATGCCTTGGGCTCATACATAAGTCTCATTTTCCTCAATCATAACATGAAGAAGATAAGTCTCACCTTGCAGTTGTTGTGAGGATTAAATGGGATAATATATATAAAGAGCTAGCAGGGGCCTGGGATGCTGTCAGCTCTATTATCACACAACCCTGAAGGCAGAGCAGCAGGACTTTTCCTTCTCCTCTCCCCACTGCACAAGGGCCCGAAAGGCTTTAGTCTGAAAACAGGGCCATGAGGGCCTGCGCCAACTCAGATGGAACCAGCTTTTTACTTTGCAAGGTCTGGCCAGTAGCCTCCACTTGGTTTTCAGATCTTACTGAGATGACTTTGACGATGCTCTTCTCTCTGCCATCAAGGCTCTTCCTTGCCCTGCTTCATTCCCTAAGTCTCCTTCAGTGGCACCTCTGAGGTCAACTCACCCAGGAAGTCTTCCCTTATCTCTCCAGGCTGGATTAGGTCCCACAGATTCCTATTGCGGTGTTTGCCATGATTATCAAAATTGGCTCTGTACTTCCTGTCTCCCCCACCAGACTGAGAGCCACTGAAGACAGGGACTGCACTATATTCACTGTTTGATCTTCAGTACCCATCTGGATTGGTTTCCTACTGCTACTGTAACAAATTACCACAAATCCAGTGGCTTAAAAAAACACAAATTTATCATTTTACAGTTCTGGAGGTCAGAAGTCCAAAATCTGTTTCACGGGACTAAAATCAAAGTGTCAGCAGGGCTGCGTTCCTTCTGGAGGCTCCAGAGGAGGATCCATGCCTGCATTCCCTGCTCATGGCCCCGAATCACTCCGACCTCTGCTACTGTTGTCACGTTCCCTTCTCCTCACTCTGACCCTCCCAGAAGGACCCGTCCGATTACATTGGGCTCACCCCGATAATCCAGGATAACCTCCTCATCCCAGGATCCTTCACTTAATCACACCTGCCAAGTCCCTTTTACCACATAAGGTGACATATTCGCAGGTTCTGGGGATTAGAACGTGGACATCTTTTGGGCAGGGGCCAGCATTTGGCCTATGGCACTATCACGGCACCTAGCGCATAGCAGATCGTCATGGACTGCCTGCCTCGCGCAAGAGACCATGTTCAATGTGGTTCTAAACCACTGAGAAGTAGAACCTTCCAGCTGGTTTAGGAGGGACCCAAAGTCTAGACTCCCTGTTCTAGCCAAAATCTCTCAAATAGGGCCCTCTCTCCATAACCTACAACTTTGGGTTTCTTTGGTTAGCGTGGAAGCAGCCCACATTTACACTCCACACTCCACTCTAGATAAAAACCTACAGTTGATTCTCTGAACTCTGAAAGCATGAATAGATGAATCAATCTCAAAAACCAGCCGGTAATTGCCCTTTAGACAGACTGACAGGCATAGTCTATGTCTTCCTGGAGCTCACAATCCACACAGCGTCATCACAATGTGAACAGAAACCAAAAGGAAGCAGGAAAAGGGTTCTATCACTTACCAGCATGAGTCAGATTTGATAAATACCACATATTATAAATACAGCACATTATTTGAAATTCTATCAAAATCAAGCTTTAAATTAGCAGGCTAAAGCAGCAACCTAGCAACCCAACAACATTCGTTTCCATTTGAGCCTGCTACCTGAACAAGAAGGTGTCAGAACCTCAGAGGAAAAGGGCAGGCTAGGTCCAGGGCTCACCCACCTTGTGGAATGTGGCAAGTAAGGAGGGGCAATGGAACGAACCAAGCTGGGATCTGAACCCTGCCTCTCCAATCTATCCTTTGTGACCATGGGCTTATTAATCAACCTCTCTGAGCTTTCTCAATATAAACACGATGAACCCATTAGTACCCAAAGGTAAAATGCCCAGGGTGGAGCTGGCCCCCTTCTTCCTGCCACTGAAAGAATAAAGCTGGCAAAGCAAGTACATCCTCTCAGAGGGTGCAAATTGGTGTATATGCATGAATTTCCTAATGTTATCCACAGACAGCCCACACGCACCTCCATGATTTCTGCCACGTTCCTGTCAAACCTGTACTTCTACTTTTTTTTAAATAGACCACACAGACTTGAGCGACATCCTAAGCAATAATAGCCGCCAAACAATGAGTTCGATGTTCTAGCTATATTTCTCTTCAAACACACATGAAAAAAATCATATACTCATGTATAAAACAATTAAAAAAAAATATTCACCCCTGTATTATCCCATATCCTGTCACACTTTGGAAAACACTGGTGAAAAAACCTGATTTCTGATCCTGGCTTAATTAAAAATATTTTGTATGCCCAGATCATTCCCTTCTCTGGGACTCAAGTTTCCTCCAAATACTAAGGAGGATGGTGTAGACAACTTTTCCATTTCCTTCCAGTTCTGAGATTCTGAGATTTATTATCAAGTAGTCCAAACAAGCAAAAGAATCCAAGCAGGGAACTTTTTAAAAAGGTAATCAATACCATTCAAAATAATTAGAATCATTCATCTTAAAACCAGATAGAGGAAAAAGATAAGAGAGAGAATGACAGAGTATATGCCATACTTTCCCTCATCTCAAAAGGCTGCTGACTTCCTGCTTCTCTTTCATGGGATTTATTATATCAGCAGTTTTTCATCACCGCGGGCACTTGGTTTTGTAATGGGACAACCTGGATTTGAATCTCAGCTTGAGTGGGTGTTGGTTTTATCACCTGAGGCAAGCCATTTAACCTCCTAGTTTCCACAGTTGTAAAATGGGTAATACCTCCTTCACAAGGTTGGAGATTAAGTGTGAGTAACTTGTGTAAAGCACTTGGAACAGGCTGGCTACAACCGCTCTCCACTATTACTATCATGCCTGTACTAAGCGGTGGAGTACACATCGGCCTCTCCCACTCAACTGTAAACTCTCTGAAGGCAGGAACGCCTCGCTCATCTTCCACTCCCTGGCTGTGCCTAGCTCAGTGCATCACACAAAATAAAGACTTCGACCTGAATCTGTAAGGAATCAAGACTTCCAGAAAGAGTGCCTGCTCCACGTGAGGAAACTAGCTGTGCCCAGAGATGTATAAATAACAAGCAAATCTTCCCTGACAAAAAAAAAATGTTCCCTCTTCCTAAAAAAAAAAAAAAAAGTCTTTAGAAATCCACCAAAAAGTAAACAGTGGTTGTCTTTGGTGCTTGGGCCATGATTCCTCCCTTCTATCTTCCTTTGCAACATTCTAAACTTTCCGCAACATATACATAATAGGAAAAATTATTTAAATTATAACAAGGATAAGTGAGACTGCTTACCCCTGAGTGAGAAAGTCGGAGACCTGGGGTCCAGTCCCCCATTACATATCTGGCTACCTGACCTCAGGCAAATCACTCCACTTTCCAACAAAATGACAGGAACAATAGCCACTCTGACGACATCACCGGGCTGCCAGGAGCCAGGGCGCCCGGGGCCATGCCATGAAAACCCTTATCACTGCAGACGAGAGCTCTGGAATCTCTGGAGCATGCCTGGAGCCCCACCAGTCGCTTTTCACTTTTTATTCCTAACCAGACCTTTATTCCTTTATTTTGTGTCATACCCTCATAAATGTTATTCTTGTCATAAAAAGAAATAATAACCCACAAAGCTGCAGCCTTTTTCTTATCCTATAAACGTGCTGCAAAAGTAATGAGAACGAATTTGAGGCTGTGATCATAACTCTCTGTTAATGAGCACCACCAGTGTTTGAAACACCACCAGCTGTGAGCCCTTATTTTCACAGGGTGTTTTGTTTCTTTCTTCCTTGTTTTTTTCCCTAACACATTTAAAACTTCAGACCTGAGTGCTCACTGGCAGATCGTTTGGAGTAGAGGGAATGAGGCAAAACAGCTAACCAGAAAGATGGGACCTTGAAAACTTGCAGCCTGATCGTTGGCTCTAAACCAAACATTTCCCCTGCCTGAAGTCAAATCAAACTGGTAACCTCTTTTTTTAATCCATAAACATTTAGTTTATTTACATGAATTACACTCAAGTCAGAAGGAGAAACAACTGGTTCTCAGCATCTAGGCGTTGCCCAGCACTGAGGAAACTCATGTACAATCCCTTTTATATACCTTGCATCACCATCCTAATATCAACTATCTTTGATCCACCAGCACCCTCATTCCTAAAAGGCACCATTAGGCGAGTGAGCACAGACGGTCATAGTCCCACACAGACAACACTTAAAAGGCACAGCAAGGTGTCGTGTCCATAAGCCCTGTAGAGCCTGTGGCTGAGGGGGCAGAGAGGACAAGAGAGAAGCACCAAAAGAACAAACTGACCAATAACGACCTCTTTTACTCATTTTATAGACTTATATCCAAAATTATCTTGGGATGTTAGGTCAATGGAAGAAAGGCAGTGTGGAAACATATTTGCAGAAACTTCCATTTATTCCTTACTCTGGGAGACAGAGGTCTTCAGATGCATGATTTCCACAGGGGGTCAGTTACCCAACAATAACGATTACAATTCCTAACAGTTCAACTTTCTCATCAATAAAATGTGGGCAATAATCAACTGCATCATAAATTGTTATGAGAATTAAATGAGATAATACATGAAAGCACTGAGAACAGTGTCTGGTACATAGTAAGCTACCAATAATTACTTGCATGCCGCATTACAGTTTTGCATACATTATCCCATTTGATCATAAGAACTGTGTGAAGCAGGTTTTATTCTCACAGGACACTGGCTCAAAGAGATAAAGGACTTGTCCATAGTTACATAGCTAAAAGTGCCGCGAACCCAGTTGCTCTTAGAACTAACATCCAATAATCGTGGCTGAACCAGAGACGGCTGCTTTAGCAGGAGCGTGAGCATGCTACCTCTCCAGTTTAGCTGCGCTGTATGCCTGCAGTCAGGGATAATCACACGTCTCCAAAGCATCTCTCAACAATCTGAGGCTGGAAAACAGGTTTGATGTGAAGGTGAGATGACACTCTTCCAGGACAGTCCTCACATCTGACCCTAGGAGCCCGAGTATGGCCTCTGGGGTGGGCACAAAAGGGCATTTCTGACATTCTCATTTTCGACATAATAAAACAACTCTCTCAGCTGCTGTTCCAAGGATCCTCTAGTTACCTTTAATTAATAAAAAATAGCTACCAATTAACAAGCACTATGTTAAATCCTTTACAAACATCTCACACAATCCTCACAATTATCCTGGGGGGGAGGTGAAGAGAGGTACCCTCATCCCTCTTTAACAGGCAAGGAAACTGAGACTCAGAGAGGCGCAGAGACACGAATCCAGTTTGAAATCATCTGCAGAGAAAGTGCCAAACACCATCTGCCTCAAGTAACCCCTCGTTCTCTCTCCCCTTCCTCCTGGATACATACCCACAGGGCACAAGCCTGGAAGACTAGCCTCTTTTCTCTTCTGAGACAGTATAAAACCGAGGGAGGAATTTTGTGCTTTTGCAAATCCAGACTGCAAAGGCTGCCAGGGTCTTGATACTGTTTCTCCTCTTGATCTTATGTGATTCAGAGCACCTCTCTCTTAGCCTGGGTACTTTCTCCTGCTGCCCATCCCAGGAAGAGGCTCCCTGCCAAGCCTGCTACTGAGGAACACAGTAACAGCCACCATCAACCCCAGTGCCTCCGTTAAGAGGGAAGAGAGAAGACAAAGTTGAGGAGCTGGTGTACAGAAACAGGCTGTGCCTTTTCCCAGGTCACAGGGGCAGTCAGGGCCCAGGACAGAGGCCTCAGCTGATGCTGGACTCATCACAGCCTGCTCTGCCCAGCACAGAGATTAGGAACCGGACCCACGGAGGAATCTCCAACCAGCCCTGCTCAGTCCTCTGACTCTACCACCCACAGTGACCTGCCCGGCTCCTTCTCACCTCTCAATGCCCCAGGGACCCTACTGCCATCTACTCTTTACAGAATCACCTTGAGTAGCTTCCCCAGGCAGTGGTTAGGCCATTATCAGTGAATACTCGGCCACGACCAACATGTCTGCAAGGTGAGCAGACATTAGATGGCAGCCTTGGGCAGATTTCTCATAATAGAAAAAACTTGTCCTTAATCACCGCCGTCTCCAAACCCTCAACTTGCAGAGTGCCAGCAGATCACCAGCAGCTTGGGGCACTGCTGAAGAAGGCGGCACTTTAAAACCATGTGTTGGGGGGAGGGGTACCACTGAATGTACACACAACAAACCCAAGTGGGAGGACAGGTGGCACGGAAGCAGCCTCTGAAGCCAAGCGCTCCTTCATCATTTCCTCCCTGGAAGGCTGGGGTGAGATGGAGACTATTTGTCCCTGGACAGCCATCAGAACAGTCCAGCCCTGGAAACCAGAGCCAGGAGGAAGGTGAACCCAGCAAGCCAAGTCACTGAGGAAGGGGACAGAAAATTAGGGGGAGGGACGTGGGGTACTATAGTTGCCTGTCTCAGAGAACCTCTGATACAATGCACAGCCCACAGCCACTGCTAAAATCTCCCTTGCTTTGTTGTAGGCAGCGAGTAAGTCAGACATGAGCAGGGGAAGGGAGAAAAGCTGACAAACCACAATAGAAGCAGCCTCTTCGGAGGGCCCCCTTCAACACCAAAAACATCCTGTTTCGCAGCTGGCTCATGCACAGAGCTAGCTTCCACCTGCTGCCCCCTAACGTCACCTTCATTATACTAAAATCATAATAAATTTACATTGCGGTTTTGATCGCCCTTGCGGGGGACAGAAGCCATGATAGTTCCACCAAGGGCCATCTAAGGGAAAATACTCCCCCTCCCGACATGAGGGAGGGGACAACAAGCCAATTGGACAGACCCCCTTCAATCCCCTCCTATACCCCTCCACCACCTATGTAACCTAAAAATTACTCAAGCCCTGGGGTAGTTGCTCACCTCGAGCCTGCCTGCTCCCTCTCTTGGAGTGTACTTTCGCTTTGCAAATAAACCCCTTCTTGCTTTGAACATTACTTCGTGTGTTCACTCACAAATTCTTTTGCGATGCCGAACAAGAACCTGGAAAACCCAGCCAGCCCACCCAGTAATATCTTTGGCGAGCCAGCCAGGAGGGTATAAACAACTGACAATCAACCAGTGGTGAGTCTACATTCCTCGCCTCCCTTGCGCTAGAGGAACTGTCCTCCTCTCTGTCACACTACCAAATCTCTCTCTTCCTCCCCTATTTCTCTTTTCTGGCCTGACAAGAGCGCAAAAAGCCGCACACAGGGTGGGCACAGGTTGAGCAGTTAAAAGCCATCAGGGCGCTCACCACCTAAAAGAAGTCACCTGTGACAGGATGAGCTGGTCATAGAACAGGGTTAAATCTTAGTCCCCACCAGCCACAAGACAATGTCCATGCCACAAACAGGAACCCAGTCAAGCACACACATTCCCACCCCATGGCAACGTCCCCTTTTAGGCACCTAGATCACCCACAACCAGGCCTCCTTACTTCTCTCTGTCTCTGACATTTCTTACTCCCATCTTTGTCTTTTCCCGTCATGGGGGAACCAAAGCCTCCCCCTTGCCTTGTCTCTGCTGCTGCTGCCCATGTTTATTTTGATGTCCTTTTCAGCTGGCAGTGGGGCTCTAAAGTCTGCGAACTTCTCTGCAAGCTGTCACTCTGGTCCTGTTCCTTTTCGCCTAAGCGTTGCACTTGTGCGGGCCACAAACGGTTGAGTTATGAGCCCTTTTTCTGATTGAGTTAGAGACCCCCAACATCAGGATTTTAGCTTACGGGTCTATTTCATTAGGCACTTCATAAAATGTCACCGGGTCAAAATTCTCTGTGACATACATCTGACAGTCAGTTCTACCTGGACATCTGATAAACTTAGAGAAATCCACAAATTTTTATGGATCAGACAAAGCCAGGTCAGTTTGACTCAAACACCCCCTACCTTAGCGACCATCACCAGCCACCAAATACTATGGAGACTTATAGATCAGGTTTTATGGGACTGCTTGAGGGCAATGTTCCATCAGGACACTACGTCCCAAACAGATTTACCCATGAACGAGGGTGAATCATTCACCCTCGAGAACCCTGTAGAGTCCATGCTCTTCGGGGGGAGGTTCCTCCTGCAAGAAGAGGTATGGATGCTATAATTGATAGTCTGGTTTTACAGTACGTAGGGGAAAGTAGGAACCCTGGGACTCTAACCCACGGTACTCTGGGGCTCTTGGAGGCCCAGTATAATTGGCCATAGGTTGTACCGTAAACCTCAGGAAGGTCCTTGTCTTCATGGACGCCCATGGGGGATAGGACACCAGCCACCGAGATGTCGGGGCCAACGGGGAGATCGCATATAGTGGGTATGGCAAGTCCCACACTCCGTACACTCTGGGTATGGCGAGTCCCGGAGTGCCCTGTGTATGGCGAGTCCCAGGGAACCTGCTAGAGGGACAAAGGGTCGCTCCCAGCTCCCTCAGCAGTATGTGATCTGGTCAGGGCAGGGGGACGATGGGGACGCCCACTCTCCCTTGGCTGCCCCTCACACTCTCCCTGAAGGTTATGAGTACTACAAACCCAAACTCCTCAAATCCAGGAATGGGCCTGAGCCCCCACACTCCGGGTTAGAGTCCCAGGGTTCCCACTTTCTCCTGACCTCAAGTTCGGGAATGGGCCCAAGCCCCCACGCTCCAGGTTAGAGTCCCAGAGTACCCTGGGTTAGAGTCCCAGGGTTCCTACTTTCCCGTGAGCACTACAAACCAGGCTATCAGTTATAGCATCCATACCTCTTTTTGCAAGAGGAACCTCTCCCTGAAGAGTATGGGTTCTACAGCATCCATCCCAAAAACCTCCCGTCTGGTGTGCATCCTTAAGAATCGGGAGCAACTGTCTCTGGACAGCCTCAAGAGGAAAAAACTCATTTTCTTCTGTAATACGGCATGGCCACAATATAAGTTAGGGGATGGAAAAATCTGGCCAGAGAAGGGCAGCCTAAATTATAATACCTTATTGCAATTGGACCTGTTTTACAGAGGTGAAGGGAAATGATCAAAAATCCCCTACGTTCAGGCCTTGGTGGCTCTAAGGGGATGACTCTATTAATACAACACATGCACAGAGAAGTGTCGGCCCATGACCCAAAATACACCCGACACTATTGGTGGCCCTCAGGACTGAGGAGACTGAGGCCCCTTCTCAACCAAAAGACCCAAAATCAGGGCTCACACCTACCCCACCCCTATGTCACTGCCAGCTTATCAGCCTCCCTTGCCCACCGCACCCCCTCAAACTAACAGGGAAGTCCCATCTGGACTATACCCCCTCCACAAATTAGCCAATGGCCAGGCAGGGACCATATGAGCGCAGGTAGCCTTTTCTATGTCTGAACTGGTGCAGTGCCAGCAAAAATTAGGAAAATTCTCTAAAGATCCAGATGGGACCTCAGAAAGTGCTCCTCACCACCAAATTGAGACCAAAGTCTGCGCGCAACACAATTTGGCCAAGTTCTCACCTGACCGCAGGTGAGTGAGCTTCTTCTGGTGCCCCTTGGCACTTTCCCTTCGTTTTCTTCCACCTTACTTGTTGCTTCTTTCCCTTGTCCTTTTGTTCACGTGCTGCAAGACTGGGTATGATAATTATCTTACACAACGTCACCAACTATAGCAAAGGGACAAAATCTTACAGATTGCTAGATTTGCCACACATCTCCTAAATCTGCTACCCCTTACCTATATCAATTTCAACCTACACTTAACTTTTCAGATCTCCAAGTGCCCAGGGCAGGAACACCAGATCTAAAAAGTGCCACCCTCCCTTCACAATCCTCAAGTCCCTCCCCTTGCGTGAGGTCCCTAGTCCTGAGGGAGGAACGATGTGGCTCCATGTGCCCTTCTCCATGGCTGACCTAAGTGGCAGCCAAAACAAGCTTGGTAGATTTTCAGAGGATCACTCCCACTTTGTTAAAAATTTGAGGGTTTAACACTCTCATTCAGCCTAACCTGGGCTGACATGCATGTCATCCTGTCCACTTGTAGAACTCTTTTAGGGATGCATTTTATAACCCAGTCAACCCCAAACCTCAGGAGAAAATTACAAAAGGCTACTCTGGGACCCCAAACACCCATCAATCAGTTGATGGACATGGCCTTTAGGGTGTCTAACAATTGGGACCGGACAAAGGAGGCAGAGAAAGCTCAGAAAACTAAATATAAGGCCCCACTGTTGGCCATGGCTTTGGCCGCCAACCCACCTCAGGGTTACCTGGTGAAAGGCCCTAAGGCGAGGGCAGGACCCGGGAAGCCCTGGTCAGAGCCACTGCCCTCGCCAGAGCTCTAAGCAAGAAAACCATCACCTCTGTGGACAAGAGGGGCATTGGAAGCAGGAACGTCCTCAGACTAAGTCGTGCCCACCACACCTTGTCCACTCCATAGACTTAAGGCTTACTGGAGGAAGGACTGCCCCCAGCTCTCTCCAGGGCCGGGGACAACCCGAATCCTATCGTCTCACGAGGATGACTGACAGGGCCCAAGGTCCCTTGGCTCACACTCGCCATCACACCACAGGAGCCTCAGATAACCTTTGACGTGGCAGGTAAGGCTGTTACTTTCTTACTGGATACGGGAGCCACCTACTCTGCCGTCACCCATACCCCAGGGCCGTTGTCCCTCAACTCTTCTCCTGTAACCGGGATAAATGGGCATACAAAACTCAGGAGCTTTAATCAACCCCTCACTTGCCTCAGAGACTCTTCTATGGTAATTCACAGTTGGGAACCAACATCAGGAGGGGTGCACCCCAGGAGACTAACTCACTGCTCTTGAGAAAACTACGAAATTAACACTAAGACCACTCATGTTAAAACCACAAAAGAAAGACTCCCCCAGGGACCAACTATAGCCTAAAAGGAAAGGGCCATATCAGGTGTTGCTAAGCAGTCCTACAGCTGTAACATTACAGGGCATCTCCAGCTGGATACATATGACTAGGATAAAGCCTACACCCTTCCACTCTCAGCAGGACCCCAAGGCAAACTCCAGCCCTGAGTACTCTTGCGAGCAGGCCACTGAGAGATAAGTAAACCCGCCCCACATACATCACCTCCTACTCCCATTCCTCGTTCTTTCCACTTTTTACATCCTCTCGACCCACAGCAAACCCCTCTCTTGGAGACATAACTCTGTATGGCAATGGGTACAAGCAATATCCGGAATATACAATCTGACGGACTGCTGGGCCTGTTTCAAACAACTGGTATTTACTCCCAATACCACCATGGGCTCCCCTAACCCCTTTGAAATTGCAACCATGTTGTAGACCAAAGCAAAATCAATCCTGCCCATTGAGTGGTTACAAACTCTCCTAGGCCCCTATTATCATCATCCTCTGTCTTCTCATATTTGGACCCTGTATTTTTAACTTACTTGTTAAATTTGTTTCCTCTCACCCAGAGGCCATCAGACTACAAACAGTCCTCCAATAGGGATACAGACCCATCCGTCAGCCATCAGATGATGCACGTGCCACCTTCCATGGACTGACATCCAACTCAGAGCCACCGAGGAGCAAAACCGAAACTTCCTTTTAGCCCTTCTCCCCTGACAGAGAGCAAGAGGTTCTGGGACCCTCAGGTAGGCCTACAACCCCTACCAGCAGGAAGCAGCTACAGAAGATCTGACCTCCACCCCTACTCCCTTGTAAGATTCCAAGGGCCCAGATCTCTTGAGGGGGGAATACTGTAGTAAGTCAGACATGAGCAGGGGAAGGGAGAAAAGCTGACAAACCACAATAGAAGCAGCCTCTTCGGAGGGCCCCCTTCAACACCAACAACGTCCTGTTTTGCAGCTCGCTCATGCACAGAGCTAGCTTCCACCTGCTGCCCCCTAACCTCACCCTCATTATACTAAAATCATAATAAATTTACATTGCGGTTTTCACCCCCCTTGCAGGGCATAGAAGCCATGACAGATCCACCAAGGGCCATCTAGGGGAAAAAACTCCCTCATGTTGGGAGGGGCAACAAGCCAATTGGACAGACCCCCTTCAATCTCCTCCTATACCCCTCCACCACCTATATATACCTAAAAATTACGCAAGCCCCGGCACAGTTGCTCACCTCGAGCCTGCCTGCTCCCTCTCTTGGAGTGTACTTTCGCTTTGCAAATAAATCTCTTCTTGCTTTGAACTTGACTTGGTGTGTTCGCTCACAAAGTCTTTTGCGACGCCGAACAAGAACCGGGAAAACTCAGCCAGCCCACCCTGTAATACCTACACTCTTCACCCCTATAAGTCCATCCCTCTCTACACATCTCTCACCCCCATATGCCCATCCCCCCTACACACTCCTCATCCCCATATGCCCATCCCCCTGTACACACTCCTTACCCCCATATGCCCATCCCCCTACACACTCCTCATCCCCATATGCCCATCCCCTCTACACACTCCTCACCCCCATATGCCCATGCCCCCTCTACACACTCCTCACCCCCATAAGCCCATCCCCTCTACACACTCCTCACGCCCATAAACCCACCCCCCTCTACACACCTCTCACCACCATATGCCCATCCCCCTTCTACACACTCCTCACCCCCATAAGCCCAGCTCCCTCTTGTACTCCTAAGAGTGTCAACTTCCAAGACATGCTAATTTCTCATCACACTTACTCTACAGATCCACTAACCCTTTAGCTTACAAAGCTGAGGACTCTATCCTAAGCTGACAAAGAAAGAACAGCTTCCCAGGTCTCTAAGTCACAATGCTGCCAGGACGGCTGAGTTGGGCCACTCTCCTCAGGCTCCAGCTGAGGCAAAAATCTCCTCAGGCCTGCCTTCAACCAGCCCCCATGCAACCCACCTCCCCAAAGCCAAGCCCCATCCACAGTCCTCTATTTAAGCCTGAGCCCTTCCATTCCCATTCAATAGGGGCTGCCCGGAAATACCCCAGCACACATAGAGCACACCTGGTGAGACTACCAGTCCTAGAATCCACCTTCTCCCAGCCACGCGGGAAGGGAAACTGAAACCACTCTGAGGCAACTCCGCCCTCAGCTCTTCCCCACCTTGACCTCCTCCCTCTCTGGGCGCAGAGGGCACTGGGAGAGCAGGTGAGGTGACCACCCGGCAGACACTTTTGCTTCTGCCCACAGTCTTAGAGACCAGGGGCTTGAAATACACCCAAGGCCACTTGTCGAGCAGGTGCAGAGGTTTTCAGGCACTGGGGCTGGGACAGGGCAGCACTTTTCATTAGGCTTCAGACTGCCGGCTGAGGACTCAGGTCTCACACACCTGGCCTGGAAGCTTCATCAGGAAGCTGCTCTGAGGCAGGGGTGGGAAGGAGGTTAGTTGCGCAAGGCAAAGGAGGAAGGGTACCCGCTTGTTCAAAAGCAGATAAAAACCCGGAGATGCTCCCTTTCTGTCCTCCCAAAGGAGACAGGCTGTCCCATAGATGGTGAACAGGGATCCCTTCCTCGGAGTGCCAGTCACTGGGGGAATACCAGCATCTTTCTCAGGAACTAGGCTGCAATACCTTGGGCTTAAACCTTGATTGCCAAAGCCAAAAAAGGTAAAGAAAAACCTGCAACCCACCAACCTCATTTCCAGATTCTCTCTCTAAAGCCTAGACACACTAATAATTAACTTGCCTACCCGGGAGCTCGCCGGCGTTGCCATAAAAGATGAGTAATGGCACCGGAGCCCCGGCCCCACGCCCGCGGGCTTCTGGGCTCGGGGCTGGGACGGGCGCCTGGAACAAAGCCTCCGCATTCCTCCGGGAAGGTGTGTCTGAAACCAGACCTGTCAACGGCGGGAAGCTGACCCCTTACCTCCTCCTTAGCCGGCTCCCAACCAGAAGGAGGGTGGGATGGGGGTAAAGAGGGGGAGGAGGGGCGGGCGCGCGGGGCGGAACGGGTGGGGAGGTTGCCTCTGCCCCCCCCCCCCACTGACCAGTGTTCCCAACCACAGCCGATTTCGGGAAGCTGCCCTGTCTGCTGAGAGAGAATCCTGTCACCATGAACGCAGGCTGTACTTGGAGACTCAATTCTCAAAACAACAAGGCAGCTCCCTCGGCGCCCTTCCCAATGAGTAACCCAAAGCCCGGCGCCGGCTCAATGAATTCTCTCGCTGAAAACTCCAGCGGCGAGCTGCGGCTCCCACGCCGATGGCCGGCCGGGGACAAACCAGCTCCCGTAACGCCAGCGGCCAGGCACAACAGCACCCCCCAATGCAGCCCGTGCACCGTGCACCCTGCCGACCCAACACCCCGCAGCCCCCCGAAAGTTACGGCGCGCGGACACACCTGCAGGTCCCCCGCGGCGGCCCCTGCCAGCCCTCCAGGGCGGCGGGGCAAGCGTCCCTGGGCGGGCAGCGCCGCGGCTCCATGCGCCCACTCCGCGAGCCCGGGCCGGCCACCGGTCAGCAGCACTGGGCGGCGGAGCGCGCTGGGGCCTCAGCGCGCCCGCGGCGCATCGCGCGCCCTCCTCGTCCTCGCCTGGGCCTTCTCTAAGAGCCCACACCCACTTGACATCAGCGCAGATGAGAGCACGTGGCGCGGCGCCAGACGGCGGACCCTGGCGGTCCAGAGCGCGCCCCGCGTGCCGCCGCTCCAGCAGGACAGCGCGTCTCAGCGCGGCACATTCCTCTCCTTGCAGAGGATGCTGCAAGCAGGAGTGGGTAGGGAGACCAAGGAGGAGGAAGGAAACCGGTGGAGGGGGCAGGACCTGCCGCCTAACAGCAGCGCTGCTCTGGAGCCCAGCCACCCACCAGCAGACCTTACAGCCCTTGTCGCAAGTGCCCATCTACTGTGAAGCCCAGGCTGCGGGTGACCCACGTTGCTGTCCTCTCCCCGCCAAGCAGAGAGCCCTGACCTTGAATTCTCTTCACCAGAATGACTCAAGGAGGCTCCTCTCTAACCACCTCTATTAAATTGCCGGGCTGATTCTGGCAAGCCAGGAATGAATGCTTGGTTGATGTGGTTGCTGACCCCATCACCCAGGAGGCGGCTCTCCAGCACCCAGTGAAGCAGACCATACCCTCTGGCTTGTCTCTACATTAGCAGTCTCAACTGGGTATTCTTTCTTTCTCTCTTTTTTTTTTTTTTTTTTTTTGTGAGGAGATCAGCCCTGTGCTAACATCTGCCAATCCTTTTTTTTTTTTTCCTGAGGAAGACTGGCCCTGGGCTAACATCTGTGCCCATCTTCCTCTACTTTATTTGGAATGCCGCCACAGCATGGCTTAACAAGCAGTGCGTAGGTGCACGCCTGGGATCTGAACCAGCGAACCCTGGGCCGCCACAGCGGATAGCTCGCACTTAAGTGCTTGCCCCACCGGGCCAGCCCCTCTTTCTCTCTTCTTTTAATGTCCTTGGCAATAAGGGACAGCTCTCCTGGTTCTGCAGGCAATCAGAAGCAGCACTGCTTAGCAGCCCACCACACACACACACACACACACTTAATTCACTTATTAGCATGCATACAAATAGGCAAACATTCAAGCATTTAAGGCTCAATATGTGCCAGGAGCAACAGACAGAAGATAAACAACCTACACTCATAGACCATTCAGTCTAGTCAGGGAGAGAGATATTAAATGCAAAGCAAGGTAATTATAATTGTTACAAGGGTATTCCAGGTAACAGGTGCTATAAGAATGCACACAGAGACCCCCAACTATCTTGGCAGTCAGGAAAGGCTTCCCTGAGGAGGTGACATTTGAGCTGCTGAGGCATGATGAGGAGAAATTATCCAGGAGGAGGGAAAGTTCAGGCAAAGACCCTGGTTATTAAAGTGTAAGCTCACTCCCATTCACAGATGGCAATGATCAAGCAGAAGTGAACTGCCATGCTGGAGACACCGGGACCTTTGTCCAGGAGGGGGCATGGGGCAGCTTACAGGCCCTGGAAGAGAGCCTGGCCGTCTCTCGTCATAAGGGTCCAAAGAGACCCTTATGTCTGTTTTCTCATCTCTCCCTGAACCATGCTCTCCCACCTCAATGAAAGAGCTCTGAACAGGGAGTTGGGAGCTTTTACTTCTGACTCCAACTGCATCACCAGTTTGCTGTGTGGCTCTACAGAAATCCCTTCCACTCGCTGATTTCACCTTCTCTATCTAATATGAGGGGTTGGATTAGGACAGTGTTTCTCCATTTATTTTTTAAAACCCATACTCCCTTTTGGAGAAATATACAACTGTCATTCCTGTTCTGTAGCATCTACATATGATAAGACATCAAATCATTTTCCAAATCAAAAATTATAATATTGAATATGCTCTTAAAACTACATATGCCCTTTAAGTATTAAGTAATATTGTCTTTAGATGTCTGCTGAAGATAACTTGGAGGCAGGAGTAAAGATATGGTCTCCAAGCTCATCCTTTTCCTGTTATCTGTCTCTGTCCCTCCCACATGAACCTGGCCACCAGCATTTATCATCTCTAGCCTCATTTCTTTTATTCTTTCCAGGATAAATTGGCCAGACAATGAATAGAAGCTCTGGGTCATCCAAAAAAAAAAAAGGCATGCTATGGAAGACTCTTGAATAATAACTTCCAGTAATGCTGGGAAATAGACGCTTTGAAGGAAGCATACAATGTTCCCGGGGAAAAATTAGCAATATGAATTAAAAGCCTTAAAAATGTTCATATCATTTGAACCATCGATTCCACATCTAAGAATTTATCCTCAAGACATAATTATGGATGAATGCAAAGGTTTATCCACAAGGTTGTTCATTTCATCATTTTTATAACAGCAAACAATTGGAAATAACCTAAATGTACAATGTACAGGAGATTGGTTAATAAACTGTGGGACATCTTTACAACTGAATATATGCAACTTGAAAAAATAATAAATAGAATATTTACTGTTGAATAAAACAAAACAAAGTTTACAAAACAAATGATCCCAATTCTGTGTGTGTGTGTGTGCACGTGTGTGTGTTGCCAGGGTGGTAAGCACCTATGGCGGAGTTGCACTGTGTTCATTTTCCTCACTGATTGACTCAGAACCTACCCCTGGAGCAAAATGTGATGCCATCATGGCATGTCATCCTCACAAGTAAATCTACTAACCAATATTCAAGTTACAGAAGCTTGGTATTAAAACAGAATGGAATAAACCTTACAGACAGGAACACAGTTCAATTCTCCACCATCTACTCACCATTAGGAATTTGATAGTAATCTTAAAGGTAGAATGTTTTTTCCCTCAACTTGTCATTTCATATAGGGTTTTCAGTTGTTCTCTCCTTGAGTCCAGTTCAGTGGTTTCCAAAATTTAGAGTGTATAAAAATTATTGTCCATGGTGGTTTAGGGTAATTTTGACTTTATGAGATTCTTTTCCCTTACACTCTGAGTTTAGAACCATTGTATGACAGTTCAGAAAAAAGACTACCAGAAGGATATTTACCAAAATGTTAACAATGTTGGAATTATAGTTGATTTTTATTTCCTTCCTTGGGATTTTCTATGTTTTCCAAGTTGTCTGACAATAAACATATATTATCTTGGTAATCAGAAAATAAAATGCTCCCTAAAAATAAGCGGGTTAAAAACTCTCCAAAAGATAAAAAGAAACTATGCCTTGACCTTAAAAGAGGCGACTCTGACCATGCCCTTCATATCCCTCCCCTCTGTAAGCTCTGATACTGCCCCAGTTGGTGCCCCAACATCCAAGGACAGACAGTACATCGTCGCTAGGATACCATGCAGGAAAAACTGGCAAGAAAATTATTTTTACATTTACCTCCTGGGCTGTGCTTATAATAATGCCTAGAAGCTTAGACTAAAGGGTTCAAAATGAAGCAGCCACGACCATCCACTACTGGATCTCCCCTACCCCTGAAAATCTCTACCAAATATTCTGGATTCTTAATAAGCTGACAAAATGTAAGGCGTATACCCTTGGTCCTAAGGACCAAAAACTGTTCAGCCTGCTTTTTCCAGACCTGATGGTGCAACCAAGCACACAGGCAAGGACCAGTAGAAAAAGAACAGGCCATAAATTAGACTGGGCTCAGCCAGTAACTGGTTGGATGATCTGTGCCTCAGTTTCCCTCTGTTAAACAGTCTGATAAAGGCTCTCCTTTTCTTTTAAGGGGGTGGATATAAAAGCATTACAACAAAGTGAACAGCACCACCTCAGTGTAGGGTGTTATTTAATGAAAGTATATGCTGGAACTTTTAGGGGGAGAAGGAGCTGGCTAGTTGTGGGTCCTTAGGCACAAAGCTGGTAAACTGCAATTTGCCTCACATTTCAAGCTTTCCCAGAACCTAGAGTGCTCACAAACCAGATGAAGGAGCTGAAGTGGGAAAGATAACTGTGCTGAATTTCTCTTGTGGCATAGCTCAGGAACTCTTAAGTCAAGGACAGAAAGCAGGTGGGATTAAACCTCCAAGCTGGGGGCCCAGGTTTCTCAAAATACAATGGGCAAAAACCACCGGGCAACATCTACAGATGAAGGATGCTTGTGTTATTTGGCCACTTTAATTCAATAATCATTTAATCCCCTACCAGGCACTGCAACTAACTATATTCTCTGCTCAAAATAAAACACATGACTTCCAAGCCAGACAGAGCTGCCATTAGGTTACATTTTAAATCCACCTAGAGTCTAATAAAGCTAATTTTACTGTTATGGTGTCTATTAAAACATGGGGCCTTTGTTTAGAGAGTCAATGGAGGGGAGGAAAGCACAGACTTCAAGAGGTGGCAATTTTGATTATTCCAGAATTGATTCTGGGAAGGAACTAATAAGAACAAACCTGATTTTTAAAAATGACTTTAATGGGGCCAAATGTATGAGAAAGTCCACTCTTGTACAACTATAGAGCCACCTCGAGAAAAGACCAGCCTCCACCAGCCAGGCATCAGCTAAGGGACAGAAATGAGGAAGCCTGCTTCACCTAAGCAGGAAAGACTGAACACTGACCAAGGAAGCCAGCTTGGGCCTGGGACTTGGAGATTAGGGGTCAACAGGATGGGAAAAAAGCCTACTTGCTCCATGGTTGGAAACCAAAAGCCACCCAAATGAGAGTTTTGCTAAAATGAATTTATAACGAAATATATACCTATAAAACTATAAAAGATAAAGCTATAAAATCTATACAGATTTTTTTAAAAATCAAGAAAACCAAATCATAAAACACCTAATTAGCTAGATCACATGTCTATGACCAATGATCTTCATACATCCATTTTAATCAGAAAAACCTCCAGGGGATTATTTTAAAAAGCAGATTCCAGGGATCCATACCCAGAGAATGGCATGGCAAAGGTCTAGGGTGAGCCCAGGAATCTGCATTTTAGCCAGTACCCCAGGTGACTTGGCTGTGTGTGGTCTGGAGCCCACACTTTGATACATTAAAAGCTAAAAAGCCCAGAGGGCCAAACATACTTGTCTCCCCTTACCTTCTACCAGGTGTCACCCAAGTAGGCTTGAATCAATTCATAATTGAAGCTGAATGAATCCAACTGATACCTCTTACGAAACCTCAACAAAATTACAACAAAAGTAGGGCATGACAAAGAATGCCAGAAAAAGGAAAATACAAGTAAAGGAAGCACTTAGTACGTGGGAAGTGCTCTAAAACCATTTTCTTTTACAAGGATGAAGATGGTATACTTTTGAAACCTGTCTAGCCTCACCTGTACTCACAAGCCAGGTATAAACTCTCTGAATTCACTAGTGTTATCACCTAAACACTCCACAGACTCAGCCAGACCTGAGTTAAAATCTGGGCTCACCACTTACCAGCTTCCCTGAGCCACTATTTCCTCAACTCTAAAATGTAGTTAAAAATACCCACCCTTGTAAGTATTGCCATGAGGATGAAATAACAGAATTTGTAAGTGTGTGGGACACAGTAGGTACTAAATAAATGGTGGTGATCATTATTCATTCAATGGATAAACACTTATCAGAGCCTTCTACAGTCAGACATTGTAGGCACAGAAGATACAGAAGTGAATGACAAAAGAGACAGAGGCACAAAAATAAAGATAAACAAGTAAACAAAGAATTTCAGAGATTGATATGAAGAAAATAAAACAGTGATATGATTGAGTGATATGCAGGTTCAGGGTATGTATCAGGAAAGGCCTCTAAGACGTAGCATTTAAACTATGATCTATGGGAAGAGCATGTCAGGCACAAGAAGACTGGGAACAAACTACATAAGTGCATTCCTGGGATGGAAGGACAGTGAGGCTGGAACTCAGGGACCAGTGGGGAGGACAGCAAAAGGTGAGGCTGGGGAGTCAGACAGTGAGGGCGATGGAGGACCATGGAATACATGGTGGGAATTTGGATTCTCTTCCAAATGCAATAGGAAGCCATGGAAGGGTTTAAAAGAAAAGATCGTGCCATGGAAGAGGCCTGATCTGAGTTACTTTCTAAAGGGACTTCTGTGGCTTTTATATGGAGAATGGCCTGGGTTCTGGGGACAATAAACAAAAAACTAGTGTTTCTTTAGTGCTTTAACTATGTGCTCTGACCTGTCCAAAGACCTTTATATGTAGGATCTCCTTTAATCCCCATGAAAATTTTTGATATGAGTACTATATTATCCCAGTTTTACAGATGACAAAACCCAGGCACAGAGAGATTAGGTAACTTGTCCATTACGGTAAGTGGAGTATCCAATATGCAAACCCAGATGGTCTGACTGCAGCACCACTCCAATGCCTTTGAAAAGTGGGGAAACATAGAAACACCAGGTAAAGAGACCACTGCAGGAGTACAGGCGAGAGAGGGAGGTGGCTGGTAAGATGGCAACAGTGAAAATGCTGAAGGGGATTCAGTTGTACAAAATGTCTTGGTGCCAATTTCATTACCAAAGGGATTTATGACAGAGGTGAAAGAAAGAGCCAATTTCACTACCGAAGGGATTTATGACAGAGGTGAAAGAAAGAGCCAATTTCACTACCGAAGGAATTTATGACAGGGGTGAAAGAAAAAGACAAGCAAAGAAGACTCCCAAGTTTTAGTCTCAGCAACAGACTGGATGCCAGTGCATTTTCCTGAGATGATTAAGCCTGAGGGGACACGAAATCAAAGGGAAGAGGAGGCATTAAAATGAACCAAGAACTCTGTTTTGGACACATTAGGTTTGAGGTGGCCATTAGAGTTCCTTTCGGAGACGTCCCAAAGGCAGTGAACTGTGGCAGTCTCCGCTCAGGGGAGAGGTCACGGCTGGAGATGTAATCAGAGGTTATCTCATTGTCACATGACTCCTTACTTCATGTCTGTGTGTTTGTGAGAGTGGGGGAGGAGGGCTCTCCCAGCTCCGGACCTCTGGTTGGTTGTAACAAGCAAAGGCAGAGCCACATCTCAGCACAAGATTACAACTTGCTCTGAGGCTGAAAGCAACCTGCCCAACCCAGCCTCCCTGGTCCAGTCAAGTCTGCATCCCAGCCCCATCCTTTGAACCAGTTTCCCAGGAGCCTATCTAAGCAGCATTCTTTCAGGATGACCTTTAGCATGCCAGATCTCCAGAAGGCAACACAGAGCCTGGAGGTCTGGAGGAGAGGTTGGAAATAGGAGTTGTGGAAGGAAAGTTATCGGGCAATCTGCTCGCTTGTGAGAGGGGGACTTCTGGCCCCCTCTTCCACTTCAGCACTTCTTTTCTTGGTCCTCCTATCACCAAAGCCCATCCGAGTGTGAGTCCCTGGAACGGCTCACAAGGGCCTTAATGAAAGAGTTTCCAAAATAACCCTCCCACATTCAGGCTTCCCAAATGCCCGGCTGGCGTCCAGGCTACAGCATTTCCAGAAAAACAGCAACTGTGCTTGATAAAATACTTTCGGTATTGACACCTCCTTGGCTCAGAGGAAGTGGGTGTGTGCTGGAGGTCAGGTAGAGGTTGGAAGAAAAAAAAAAAAGTAATTTTTAAAGTTCAGCTGAAATGTCAGGGACATGAAGCAGCCATGTTTACAAAGAGCTTTCCAAAACCGAGAGCAACTTCCAAGTAGCTTTAAAAAAATGGCTACATCAACTTGTCCAATGAAATGGCTTTTTAGCTTAACAGAAATAGTACCAGGCTGTTCTCATTCTCCTTGTCTCCTTAGGCTTAATCTCCTAATATATAACTTATACTCTCACTGGTGCTGATTGTTTTATTTTTTATTCAGATTTTATCCCTTTCCCGTGAGCTGCCTCAAATCCACTGTGGAACAGGATAAAGCAATAGATGAACAGATAAACAGTGCATGATTTTGACATTCCTGGAAATTTAAGATCCATGTAGTCAGTAAAGGTTTTTTATTGTGGATATTAATTGACGGATACAGGGAAGAAATACCCTAATTAATAGATAAAACACTTTAAAAATTTGATCATCTTATGTTAAAAAAAAAGGAAAGTCTGGTAATAACACCTGCATTTTTCATATTTTTCTGTCCCTAATTGTCTCAACAATAATTTATGGGGAAAGTGGGTGAAATCTTATATCCTACATATGTATGGATGATTTTGTGGCTCTTACCATTCAAACCAGGAACAACAGGATGGCAGTTCAATAACTGTGCTACTTCATCTTCCAAATAAGACTTGTCAAAGCCACTGAAGGGAATCAGAATAAGACTCAATCTAAGTCTATCCACAAACAAAGCTGGAACCTGTCAATCCTTTTCTGGCATGGAGGTAAAGGCATGTCAGTGTCCACCGCTATTCTTTGGTGTCCTTCTAAATGCAGAAACAAGCTTTAGAATATGAAATAGACAGCAGCCTGCAAACGCAATTCTGGAGACATAAAAATTATTAGGTTTTCTGTATCACTGACATGAGCCAAAACCCGTACTGAGACTAGTGGGCCAAAGAGAGATCCAAAAGCCTCATCACATTCACAAACATCCCCTGAAGTGCCTTCCTCGAGAATTCTCTCTAACATAAACATGAATGTAGCAATTATTCAGATCCCCTCGTGCAGGCAGCAAATGTTTTCGAGGAGGCTCATTTTCAAGGGAGCAAAGGGAAAGTGGTATTTTTGACTAGCATTTTTTATCACCAGAAATCACTGGAACCAGTATCTTGGTACTCTAGAGCACACAGTGATGACAGATGCTTATAACGCCCACCCTGAGGACCTGCAACCTTGTAGAGGGACAGATCAAACACTCCTTGTTGAAGTCTGAAATGTGTTTTATTGCCTTCTAATTTTTGAAGATTGACACTCCGTACAGTACATGGTAGGTGGCAACACTGAGCCATGAGAAGATCCCATTTGCCAACCTTCCTGAAGAGAAAACTGAATAGTGAACCCCATTCTAAGAATTAGGTCTCTATTAAAATAATGATAACAGGCACAAAGTAATTAAAAATATATGCCTGACAAATTTGGAATCAAATGCACCACTGAATATACTTCTTGGCATGTTGTCATTTCCCACCTCCACTCTCCCACTCACTGGGCAAATCCAATTATTCCTTGAGACAACCGAACTGTGCCTCTCTTCTCCCCTTCTCCCTAGTGACTTTCATGAAAATAATATCCAACTTCAATACACCTATACTTCAGGAGACAGTGTGACAAGAGCAATAAACACATGTTCTGTGTGCAAAAACCAGGGAAAATGAGTTCTGAGACTGCCTTTGCCACTCCCAGGTGCAGGCTTTCTTTTCCCAAACTCAAGAGAGACTGGAACGTAATAGCTGTCAGAAAGCAGCAATGACCTGTGCCAGAAATACCCTCGCTGTGCAGCTCTAATTGCCAAGAGATAAGAAGCTGTAACTCACACAGACACTTGTGGCTCAGGCTCAGACGCAGCAGGCAGCAAGCAAAGAGCATGCGCCCTGGAGTCAGACAGCATTCGCGCTGCCTCTCACCAGCTACGTGACCTTGAGCAAGCTGTTTCCCTCACCTGGGAGGACTAGCAGCCTCGTGTACCAAGTGCCTACTACAGGACTGGACTTACAGCAGGTGCACAATACACTGAAGTTATTACTGTTAACTATCTCTGAAGGGTACAGTGGAGTAAAATGAACTTGGAGATGTCCTGAGCACCGTGGTGGTCAAGCTCTCTGTACAAGAGACAGTTGCAACCTTGAAAGGGCCTCAGTTTTCTGTGAGAGTGCTATAAGAATCAGAATGGCCACTTTTCCCTTATTCATTTGTTCAAACAAGTATTTACTGATACCTTACAGTGTGCCAGGATTATGTCACACACTGAGGACAATATGGCCCTGGCCTCATGAGGCTTACAGTCTAGTAATACAAGCTTTCAAATAAACACACGAGTAGATGTAAATGTACATCTGCAATAAGTACTACAAATAAGAGGTAAATGGCCATCTGTAACATGTCCACCTAAAATGAGGAAACTGGCCTAGTCTGAGGAGTCACAGGATGACAAGGGCTTGATAAGACACAGAAGAAAGCTGAAGAAAACTTTTCCCACACCCTCAGTGGCCCTACATAAGAAATTTACCCTAAAGGAACAAACCAGGAAGCACTTTTCTTCTTCTTAATGACTAGGATGTTTTCTTTCTCTAACAGTAAAATCCAGAAAACCTACTCTGTTCCCTTTTTGTTTTGGCTGCCAGGAAGCTCCAAGTCAAATATGAAGCTCAGCAGTAATACAGACCCTTAATGCATGCGTATTTATATTCTCCCCAGCCCCCTTGGTTTGTCTTCTTCCTCTTATATTTCCCCCAGTCTTGATTTCAAATTCCTATTTCTATTTTATCATTATATCTAGTGTTCATGGATCTTCGGTGGAAGGAAGCAGGATCCAAATAAAGACTTATTAATACCCTTTCTAAAGCTAAGGGGCTGAGCTGGAAAGAATTAACAGTGTGCCCTTTGTGTTCCTGCCTGGCGTGTTACCCCAGAGGCAGAGGAAGACTCGTGGCTTGGTCCACTTTTATACGAGCAGTGCGTTCCTTGTGGTTCGTGTGATCCAGCACGACGGTGCTTTTTTCCAGAGCCACTTTATCACATTATATTTCTACCCTAACAAGCAGACTTCCTTCTGCTCCTTTTTCTCCGAAACGTTCACTGACCTATATTTACAGTGAACCTACATTCCAGATATTCCAGGATAGGTGCCCCTCCCCCTCCTTTTTTTTTTCAATTCTCTGTTTAATACAGGCAACTCATTAAACATATAACTGGAGTTTTCATCTTATACCTCTGAAAGGCATGATATATACATTCCAATCCTTCATCAGACTATATGTCACAATTTTTGGATCAGAAAACAGTCCCTCTCCTCTTACAATGAATTAACATTCTCATGTTGAAGGTTGAAAACAGAATAGAGATGAAGAGGAGATGCGGGAGAGGCCGTTACCTGTTTTCAATTTGCAGTTTATCTGCACCTCATTAAAAAAATAGGCTGCTTTATAAGTAAAAAGTTCTTTCTTGTAGAAAACTCTGTTCCTCTTTCTGGGAAGATGAAATTTTTACAAATGATAATTAGACACGATTCTGAGAACTGCAGATTGTGGCTCTTCTTATTTGGTCCTGGCCTCCCTTACATGATGAAAACTTCAAACTGTCTCCCCCAGGAAAAAAATACATAAATACAATTTTGGAGAATTTTAGGGGATTCAAGGACCTCCTGAAAGTGCATTCATGAACTTCTTAGGCAGACTCTCCCTAAGACTGGAGCAAATGCCTGAGGGTGCCCAAGACGGGAATGTGGCAAGAACGTTTGAAAAAACATAAATTCTATAAATAACAGTTATATATACTGTACATAAGAGTTCTGAAGGTTAATAAAAAATGAAATGAAATTATTTTTTAAAATTCACTTATTTAGTATTTTATTTGAAGTGAGTCAATTTAAAGAAAAATATTACATGGCTATTGCAAAAATGCAGAGATGGAACAGGAATGCCTGAAGTTTAGGGAATACCACATAGGGGATTCACAAAATCTAGGTTTAAAAATCTAGGTTTAGACTGCAGATACAGTCTAAAAGCAATTATACAATTGTCCAAACCCACAGAATCTATAACACCAAGACTGAAGCCTAATGTAAACTATGGACTTAGGGTCGTAATAATATTTCACTGTAGGTTCATCAATGTAACAAACGTACCACTCTGGTAGGGGATGTTGATAGCAGGGGGTGTGCGTATGTGGGGATAAGAGTATATGGGAAATCTTTGTACCTTCTGCTCAATTTTGCTGTGAACCTAAAACTGCTCTAAAAAATAAAGTCTACTTTTTAATAAAGTCACTCTCATAAAGCAGCTCATTCAACGACACTGTTTTTTCCTTTTTTCTCTCCTCATGTTCCTCCAGACCAGCTAGCTTGGCAACACATACCCCTTGTCACTCTTATCCCTCCCGGCCTTCCTTCTATTACGAGCCAGAGGATTCCTGGTTTGCTGCAAAGATTACAAGTGAAAGGCTGCCCTGGCATAGGAGACATGTGTGGGGTGAAGCGGCTGGGGATTTCTCTGAGCTGCCTGGGCAGAGGTAACTGACCAGGGTGAGGTGATAAAGACCACCCGCATTTCACTGACACCCAGGATCTGATGAGACCCAGACATTGCCACAGGAAGTGAGTCAGAAACCCAGGAGATCAGACGATGGTGCCAGGTTTGCCAAACCAAAGCCAGGGCCACTGGGGGCTGGGGCAAGAAGGGGAGGGAAGAGCCACCATTGAGACTGGGTGGGTCTGTCTCCCCCTTCACAATCAATCAGGACCTTAAAATTTCTCACTCAACGCCCATCTCCTTTGCTGGGCTATAACTTCCAGGAGGAGAAGGACCACTTGCGTCTTCTTCTCAGCCCTGTATCTCCAGGCCCTAGTACAGTGCCTGGCACACAGCAGGCACTTTGAGGGAATGCAAGAACTGGGCCACTGTGGGGAAAGGGAACAAAAGTATCACATCTTTTCTCTTCCGCCCTCCAGTGGCCAGCAGGTGCTTTGTACCAGTAGATGCTCAAGAAATGGTTCTTTAAAAGCAAATCAATTGCCTGAAATAACCAGTAAGTATTGTTGTTGTTTTTAAGATAATTATCATTTTTAAAAAAAGAGCAAATGAATCCAGCAAACACAGTCCCTTTGCTTTTTCACTTCCTGTAGGCAAGGCCAGGGTGGCAAAGGAAGCTGGAGGAATGATGGAAACCAAAATTAAAAGCTGGCTGTGACTCCCGAGGGCTGGCCGAGTGGTGCAGACACAGGCATGCTCCTCCACTAGCCACCTGGCTCTGAAATCAGTTCAATCTACTCCATCCCCAGAGAAGGGAGTTTAAGGATGAGTGTGGCACCAAGACCCAGGTGCCCTCCACTCTTTGGATAAACATGTGGTGAAGGAGCGACATGCCTCTCTCCAACTCAGCCCCAGTGCCTGCCTCCAGGAAAATTACTACACTCGGGAGAAGAGAGGCATTAGAGGCTATGTCAAAGTGAGTGCCCCGCCTGGCTGGGTGGGGTGCGAAGCCTCGGAGGTCCCCAGTGGCCCTTTAGAAATGGGTGTCCCAAGGTGTTGGGATGATCAGGGACCCTGCCTAGGGTTTCCTTACACAGTTGGCTCAAATGTTCATGACTAAACAAAGCCTCCATAATCTCAGAGCTGGAAGCAATCTTCAAAACCACAAACCCAAGGACTATCCCTTTGCAACATCCCTGCTGACCAGCAGTCCCACTGGGACACCACCCTCAATGATGAGGGACTCACTACCTCTCAAAGAAACCCATTCCGTCTTTGGGAAGCTCTATTCAAAGTCTGGATCTCCACTGTTTTGCTCTGAAAAAGAAAATGGTTTCCATGGCACTCAGGAACAACCTCGCCCATGGAGAGAGCACCACAGGAGAAAAGGATTTCTCCTTCCACCAGCCTAGGGAACTTTTAATGTAGAACCACTGACTTCTAGAGTCTCTAGAACTGGAAGCGATGGCAATAATAGCTAACATTTACAGAGCACTTACTATGAGTCAAGCATATGCTAGGAGCTTTATAGGCATTATCTCATTTAATACAACATTTAATGCCCACGCTCTCCTTTGAGCAAGATATTATCTATTAACTTTTTTATACATGAGGAAATGAAGCCTCAGAGCGTTAATGTAACTGGCCCAGGATCACACAGTGAAGAGGTAGGTGAGCTAGCAATGAAACCCAAGGTTTTATATTTGCTTTCTTTTGTTTTGTTTAGCAGTAGAACCCTTTAAAAAATAGGATCTTATTGTCAAAACCCAATAAATAAAACAAAGCAGCACTGTGTGTGAAGGCCCCTAAGGTAGTGACATACTCTGATAATTGTAGTGAATAAATATACCTTGAATTCTTTGACTAAAAGTACCTCTCTCAAAGGGAGTTGTACTGCTTTGTTCACTGCTGGGCCCAGTGCTAGAACAGCACCTGGCGCAAAAGAGGCACTTAAAAACTACCGCTGATTGAATGAACCCAATGTTCAGTTTTTACTGTCTTCCAGGCACTGTTCTAAGGATCTTACAGGTATTAGCTCGAATAACCTCACGAAAGGTTCTATTATCCCCATTTTACAGATGAGGAAGCTGAGGCACAGAAAGGTCAAGTAAGTTTCCCAAGGTCACAGAGCTAGCAGGCAGCAGAAATGGAATTCTACCTGGGGTCAGACTTTGTGTCTTTTTAACCATATCGAACCATTCTATTCCCTTGTTTTTAACAGGAGAAAGATCTGAGGCCTATAGAAGAGAGACTGTTTGCCACAGAAATAGTTAATGGCAGGTGACCTTGATCTTCAGCTGGGCTAATACTATCAACTATTTGCGCACCCCTGACGTCTTGCCTTTTTATTTCTCATAATCGCACCATGAAGTAAACACAATAGCTTTTAGCATTCCCACCTCAGAGATGGAGAAACTGCTCAGAACTCCCAGGAATTCTGCCATCTAGAGAGAAATTCAGAGACCAGTGCCCACTCCAACTTAGCCATTGCTTAGGAGCAAAGTCTGCTTTTCTCAACCTCGCCACGTGAATGCCTGGCTGGGCCTCACACACTGTAATCATGAAACATCAGGGGAAGAGAGGGAGAAAGTGGAAGGCAAGGGAGAGGCCAAAAATGATCAGGAAAAAGGGTAAGCGGTGCTTTCATTGCTATTTCACAGCAGTTTCATCCCAAGCCCACAGTTAAAAAATGAAATGCAGTGTCCACGGTAAACTGCTGTCTTCGGGGCTTTGCAGCTCTGCAATAAAAATCCAATCTGAGCAAAGCAATCTCTCCACTTAGGCTTTCTTCTTGCCCCTCCTGGAGATGTTAGAAGACTCTCTTTCAAAATAGTAGATAAGCCACAAATGCCCTTCAGACTGAATTTCATGAAATTTCCACTTCAAAAAAAGCACCAGTGATAATAAACAGCAAACGTTCAAGGTTGGTTAAATGATTCAGAATAACTGTTCTGGACATCCATTTCATATGTAAAACCCATTTTTTGAATTTGCAGAGTAAACACTGTAAACTTTTTGAACTGGCCCCCAAGATTGACTTAAAACTTAAAGCAGCACTGTCTGATGAATATAATGTGAGCCACACAGGCAATTTTAAACTTTCTAGTAGCCACACTAAAAAAGGTAAAAAGATGATGGTGAAATTAATCTGAATAATATATTTCAACTCAATATTTTTAAAATATCATTTTCAACATGTAATCGGTATAGAAATTATTATTGATATATTTTACATTCTTTTTTTAGTATTAAGTCTTCTAAATCTGGGATGTATTTCAAATTCACAGCACATCTCAATTCAGACTACATGAATTTCAAATGCTCAACAGTCACATGTGACTAGTGGCTACCCTGTAGGACAGCACAGACCTCAAGCTTTCAAGTCCCAATCATAAACACCTGGCATGGTCTCTCCCTCGCCTGATACAGGAAAGTGTGCAGACGGACCAGAGCTCAGCATCAGAGGCTTTTTAACAGCAAAGAATTTGCTGTTAGGTCAAAGCACAGGCTCTTGCTCCTTATTTTACAACATTAAATCCTATCAGAATCAACTGCCGGCTTAAAAGATAAACGTTGTGTGGTGGTAACTCTGATTAAACCATTAGGGGAAGGAGAGGGACTGGGAAGAAGGGATTATTATAATGAATGAATAGGAACGATAATCCCTTCCATTTATGGAGCCCACATAGAACTCCTCACACTCATCAGATACCCACGCCTGATAACCCTGGGACTCCGAGAGCCTGAGTGACCAGGAGGTCACCCAGGTAGACAGAGGTGGCGCCAGGAGAAACTAAGCCCAGGGCTTGGCCTCCAAGTTCTGTCCTGGGGGGCCGGCCCCGTGGCTTAGCAGTTAAGTGCACACGCTCCGCTGCTGGCGGCCCGGGTTCGGATCCCGGGCGCGTACTGACGCACCGCTTCTCTGGCCATGCTGAGGCCGTGTCCCACATACAGCAACTAGAAGGATGTGCAGCTATGACATACAACTATCTACTGGGGCTTTGGGGGAAAAAAATAAATAAATAAAGTTATAAAAAAAAAAAAAAAGTTCTGTCCTGGGTTCCCTAACTGAGCCCCAAAGCAGAACTGCCTGGCACTTATTTAAAACACAGACTTCCAGGCCCTGCCCAGATATACTGGAGCAACTTAGGGGGAGGAGGGAGAAAGGCAGAACCCCAGGACCTGTATTTTTTTTTTTTTTTAGCTTAGTTTATTTCTTTTTTTTTTTTTTTTTTTTTAATTTTTATTTATTTATTTTTTTCCCCCAAAGCCCCAGTAGATAGTTGTATGTCATAGTTGCACATCCTTCTAGTTGCTGTATGTGGGACTTGGCCTCAGCATGGCGGGAGAAGCACTGGGTCTGTGCACGCCCGGGATCCGAACCCGGGCCGCCAGCATCAGAGCGCACGCACTTAACCGCTAAGCCACGGGGCCGGCCCAGGACCTGTATTTTTAAAGACATTTCCCAGGTGATTCTGATGTTGCCTCTTTTTGGGAATGACTGCACCAAACCGCCTTGCAAGTATTAAAATGACTCTCCTTTAAAAAAAAAAAAAAATCCAGTGTGCAAAACCCACACTTGACAAAACAGAGTGTTACTCTCCATCCAGTAGATTTCTTTCACAGTATTGAACTGTTGGAGTTACTCCTTTCACTTAACGCTGAGGCATGCTCCAACAGACAGGTTTATAAGACTTGTTGAATTCACGCTGAGCAAACTGTTGGAGGTGTTTTTCTCTGCATTTTCACTGACTTCCCTCTAAGGACCCTGGGGAAATTTCTTCTCTGACTTTGAAAATAATTACAATAGCCAACATTTATTAAACAGTTACTATGTTCTATGAATATGCATTATCTCATTTAATCCTTAACAACAATCCTGTGAGGTTGGTGCTATTATTATGCCTTACTCAATTTACAGATGAGAAAGCTGAGGCTCAGAAGAGTTAATACTTTTAATCAAGCTTAATTTGAAGTAGGTCTGTATAATGCAAAAGCTTCATTATCATTATTCTTCCTAATACTAAAAATCGCTAGGTTTCTTTCCAACATCTAGTGTGTTCTGACCTTAGAAACACTGGATGACGTTAACAGATCCAGCCCACCATTACACAGGTGCCTCTCCTTTTGCCCCTGTACTTGCCTGTTGCCTGCCTTCTCCAAAAGCCTGCGAGTTCCTTAAGGACTGTACCTCTTTCTCTCGTATGTATCTCTGTACCCAGGAACTTCACAAAGCCCTGTAGTATTTGGTAAGTGTAGGATGGTTGGATGGTTGGATGGTTGGATGGATGGATGGATGGATGGATGGATACAAGCCTGATAGGAGGGGAGGAAGAGCCAAATCATTGGACTTTATTAGCTGAATAAATGGAAGCTCCATAAGGTTTCTAAGCAGCAAATAGGATCAAAACTTTGGTCCAGGAGTACCTGGCACTCTCTGGAGATAAAGGAACATGGTGGGGGCAGAGGGGAGTTGGGAGGCCCTACAGATAGCAGATCTGAAGGGAAGAAGGCACAGTGCTGGAATGCAGCAAAGGCGATATTAAAAGGCAGTTTCAAAAGAATCAGGGATCTGGGCCTAGGAAAAGGCTGGAACATGGGCCCAGTAGGGACCTCATTAGGAACAAAAGTCCTACAAAGCCTCGTACTTTCACTCTCTGGCCTCAAAGGACATCGCTGCTTTGCTCTCTCATTTAGGTCACTGGTGCTTTTGACTGTGTTTTTAAGGGAAAAAACATACCCTACCTTGTCATCCCAGTCTGCTCATGACTGAGCCACAGACAGGAACCATCCAGATTCCTTCCACTGTGGTTTCCTTGGCCTCCTCATTTAGGGGAAAACTCGAGCCTTCAGCATCGGGAAGTTGCTCACTTTCCAGAGTCCTCCTCATGGGGGCAGCAGGAACCATCAGTGGCACCACCCACACTCCTTCCCCATCAGGGCGCTTCTGCTGCTGGCTCCACCCGCCTGCCACCAGCTAGAAACCTAAAGGTGGGCAAAGTCGGCCCGGGGAGGTGGCACCCATGCGAGCTGGCGTCCAGTTAGCCTGAGGCTGAGGCTTCCAGTTTCTCTCCCAGTGCCTCCTCCCAGTCTAGTCACTGGATAACCAGCCCTGAAGAGGACTGGACACCTGCCAGAGCCCCCAACTCTGAGACCCCACTCTTAAAGTGTGCAATCCTCCTTCCTCACTTCATATCACAAGACAAGATGTCAGCAACCTTGAAGTGAGGGGAGGATAGGAACTGTGAAATTGAACAGTGAATATTTTCAGGGTTTGGGAATCAGTGGAATTTTTGTGCTGATTTTTTTGATGTGTTAAAGAATTTCACTTCCAGTGTATCCCAAGAGGTTCACAGAATCGGGATGCACAGAGGGCGCAACAAACCTGCCCACAAAGCCCGACCGCAGTGTCTGATTAGAATGGCAAATCAGTTTATTTGAAGGCAAATCAGGTTTTGAAGTAAATTTCTGTAGAAAACAGCAAAGAGTACTCATTACTGACAGGCCCCAACTTGCTATGGGTCTTAATGAGCATTTTGTTGACTCAGGCTCTGGCAACACACACCCACCACACAGAGCAGACCTGGCACAATGTTCCCTCGCCACTGCTCTGCTCTGTAAGGTTTTTTCTCTCCACTGACCAAAGTGGAGGAAGGAGTCATTCTTATGTTTAAAACCCCCCATCCCAGCTGAAGAATTCGCAGGTCCCTAATCCCTGCGTGAAAGGGCAAAGTGACTGGGTTATCTGGGCTGATGGTTCCCAAACGCACCTACATCAGCATCCGCAAGCTCCCCTGCGAGCTGTGAAGAATACAGACGCTTGGGCCCCCAGGGCCCGGGGAGCTGTAGCCTTTTAAAACCCCTCTGGTGACCACTGAATAGGCTACTGTTTTCTCCACTAGTGGGTTGTAAAAGCACATCTGGATGTATCAGAATGTCCTGCAGTGCCTCACCCTTGATTTCCCTCACACCAGGAAGGTGACAGCAGTCGCAGCAATGAGAAGAATGGAGGACAGGTAACAGGGTATCTGCACAGATACTATGTTCACACATACACACACACATAGGTATACTCATACACACATACTCATACAGATGGCCTGGTAAGCTGTGAAGCAGGATGAGGAGGGACATACACACACACCCCAGCCTCTCCAGCAAGTTCACAGGAGCTGGTGAAGATTGGAAAAAAAAAAAGCACAGGCGCTTGAAACTAGTAGATACCTTCTCACATCCAACAGGAAGGAAGTGTTTTAGAAGGACTTGATCATGAGCTCCAGGTTTCCCACAGCCCTCTCCATGAAGCCCTTGACCAACTCTCCTGGTCTCCAGGGACATCCTCAACACAGAGGAAGAACAGCAGGCCCTGCAGGTGACAAGTCCACACAGATGCCCACACTCCAGCTTCCTCAGCACCATCTTTAGGGCAGGAAGCCACCACTCCTCAGCAAGGCGTTCGAGCCCTCCGGTCCTGAGTCTTTCTTCTGCTTCCCCTCACGTATTCCTATCCGGCCAACCCAGATCCCTTGTCATTCCCACACTCGGAATTTCTCACCTCCATGCCTTGCTCATGTTGGTTCCTCCTCCCAGAAAGCCCCCCCAACGCTGCCTCTCTTTACCCTCTCCCCATCTCTACTTAGCAGGCCTTATCTGTCCAACCATTTCAGTGGAACCCCCACCTCCTTAGCGCTCCCTTCCCACTCACTACTTCACAAAAGCCATGCCTTCCACCCAAGCCCCACCTCCCCTGCAGGGGGAAGGGGTAGACAGGGACCCTGCTCGCCTCCCAGGCCTCATCTAGAAGACACTTGATCCTCAGCAACTGAAATGCCTTTATAAGATTGGCTCACTGTCTAAACTAGGAGTTATCAAATTTTGATGTGAATAAAATCACTCGGGAAGGGGGAGAGGGACTGTGCTTATTAAAAACAGACCCCAGAGCCATACTCCCAGAGATTCTGGTGCAGTAAATCTGATAGGGCTCTGAAACCTGTATTTTTAACAAGCACCCCATCACACACACATGAATCTGATGCAGACGGTCTGTGGAAAACACTTAAAGAAACACCACTAAGCAGTTAACTTACAACAAATCTCCCCAGATTATTTGTTTGTTCATTCATTTATCCCAATGTCTGACTGCCGCTATGCCTGTACTAGGCACTTGGGGGAATAAAGAGGAGAATCAAAGATCAGATCTTGCCCTGAGAATCTAGCACAGGAGTTAAAAGATATGAATAGAAATCACCAAAGTACAAGAAAGAAGGTAGCAAATACCATCAAAGTGCAGAGATCACGAGCCACAGAAATTCAGAGGTAGGACAGAAACCAAACTGGAGACAGGAGGGTTGAGGGGAGGTGAGAGACCAGAACCACCACCAAGAGGAGGTTTTGAAAAAGAGACACCGTTCTCTACAAAGAGTGGGGGGAATTAGGCCTGACAACAGCCTTTGGACTTGGTGAGTAGGAAGCCAGCAGATGTCAGAGAGTGGAGGGTGAAAACCAGTAGTAAACACGGTTAGAGTGAGTGAGCGAGTGGAGGCAGAGGAGGGCCACAGAAAAGGGAGGGAGAGCAGAGAGCTGAGAACGATCTTCCAGGAACTGAAAAGGGTTTCACCCTCATCTGTGAGGTGAGACAATGGAGAACAGTGGCCACGGCCATGACCACCATTACAGGTGAAATCTCAGGTTGAGACACGTAGCCCTGAAAGGAATGGAAGAAGAACCCCATACCAATGACGGGAAGAGACGCCCACTCCAGAGAAGATGCCAGGGGTCCAGTTCTTCCTGGCACAAAGCTGCCCCCTGACGTTCCGGGGAGCCAGACAGAAAGAGATGTGGGGAACAACTCCTCCAGGCTGTCAGGGAATCAAGAAGGCTGTGCATAGCCACGAAGGAGAGATTCCCTACTTTCTTCTCCTTCGGGAAGATCAGATAGATTTTTTTTTTCATAAAAGAAAACTTCTGCTGGACACAGAATAAAGTCCTAGCTCCTAAGCACAGTCCACGAGGCCCAGTCCAGTGCTCAAGTACCTGTTGGGCCTGACCTGCCATCATGGCCCCACAGGTAGTTGAGCCTCCACATATATCCTTAGCCACACACACCACCTCACCATTCCCTCAACCTGAGGCTTCCACACCTCCAGGCCAGTGTGCACATGGCTACTCTGCAGGGAACTCCTTTTCCAAACACCTTTCCCTGACTCAGGTACCCTGCCTAACTCGCAGGCTTTTAAGCCCCAGATCGAATATCTTGTGCCCACTCCACCCCTCACTCTGCCTCCCTGCTCACATCTCCCCAACTACGCCCTCCTCTGCGTTCCCACAACACTCAAAGGATCCTTCCATCCTGGCACTCACCACGCTGTGCAGAAATCATCCACTACATGCCTGCCTCCCCCTCAAACCGTGAGCCCCCTGCGGGCAGGGAGCCAGTCTTATGTATATCCCCAGCACTCTTTTATTATTGTCTTAAATAACATTTACTGAGTGCTTGCTCCATGCCAGACACCATGCAAAGAACTCATCTGTGTTATCTCACTGAATCCTCACAACTTTATGAAGTTGGTCATCATCCATGTGCAAAGACAAACAATCGAAGCTCAGAAGCACGAAGTATCTTGCCTAAGGTCACGCAGCTGGAGAGTGGGTGCTGGGACAAGCACCAGGCGGTTTCACTCCGCAGTTTCACTTCAGCCTCCCCCACTCACACGGGGAAGGTGTGCAGTTAATGTCTGTAGAGCAACCAGGGATGGCAGAGAATGCCTCCACCAGACACGTTTAGTCTGAGAGGGGAGACATGATGACAACAATGATGAAGACAATAATGGTGGTGCATTTTATTGAGCACTTACTATGCATTGGGCTCCTGGTTAAGGGATTTGCCTGGATTGTCTCACTTAGTCCTTACCTTATGAGGTAAATAATAATAATAATAATAATAATTATTATTATTATTATTAATTATTTTTGTGAGGAAGATCAGCCCTGAGCTAACATCTGATGCCAATCCTCCTCTTTTTTGCTGAGGAAGATTGGCCCTGGGCTAACATCCATGCCATCTTCCTCTACTTTATATGGGACACCACCACAGCATGGCTTGACAAGCGGTGCATTAGTGCGTGCCCAGGATCCAAACCTGCGAACCCTGGGCCGCTGAAGCAGAGTGCGCACACTTAACCACTATGCCACCGGGCCAGCCCCACGAGGTAAATATTTTTAATGAAAGTATCCATATAATGCAGAAATCTAGGCCTAGAGATGACAAGTAACAGAACCCAGACACAAATCCAAGCAGTCTAGCTCTGAGAGCCAGGCTCTTATCCACTGGGTCACGCCAGCATCTAAGTAAGCTGTGTAAGTTAAAAAAAGAGGAAAGGCAATACAAAAACATATAGGAAAGGAGAAGGTTAGAGACATGCCTGGGTTAGTAACCGGTTGGTGTCAATCAGAGAATGCTCCTTGGAAGAGTTGGTCCACAGCTGCAGATTTTAAAGAGAGGAAGAATATAGTTGAGGGCTCAGAAGGGACAGGCTGGATGACAATGTGCCGACAAAGATGTATCTACAATACTCAACCATATCTGAGTATTACCATGTCTGCACTTCCATTTATCTTCAATTTCCACCCCTAGGAGACGAAGCAGGTCTAACTACAGAGGCAGCTCAGGCCCAGGCGAGGAAGGGAAGCTGTGAGAGATCACACAGCACCTGGACTGTGACCTTGACTAGCCCTCTACACTGCTGAGTGCTAATGCCTGACCCAAAGTGGGCACATGCAGTTCCCCCAAGATCTGTTCTCTTCCTCCTCAGCAGCAGAACCACTGAATTTTAGCTGGGCACATTGTAACCTGTGTAAAAGAAAACATTTCCATGCAACTATGAATGGCCATGTGAATAAGTTCTGATGAAGGTGATGTATGTAGAAGGACCATGCAGGACTTCTGGGAAGTATTCCTAAAGGCACAATTCTGTGTGTTTGGGGAGGAAGGTAGAGAAGGGAGGTGATCCTATCCCCTGTTGCCTGGAATACAGGCATGATGGCTGGAGCTCAAGCAGCCATCTTGAACTTTGAGATGAAAGCCATGTGCTAGGGAAGGCAGAGCAGCAAAATTAGAGTGCCTGGGTCCCAGGCTTTTTGAGGCCAACCTAATAGCTCTGGGATGACTACCTCCAGACTTTTGTGTGAAATACAAATAAATTTAAGTCATCGTTACATCAAGTTTTCTATCATTTGCAGCTAAACATAACTTTAACTAAAACAAGAAAGAATAGTGATTTTTAACTTTAAAAAATTCATAGACCTCTGCATAATAGTTAAACTTTTAGTATTTGCTGACTTTAAAAATACAAAAGGACAAAGAGCCACTATGTATTCAATAAGGCTTTTTAACTAATTAAATGAATTCAAATGAATTTTTATTTCATTTTTCACAGTGGCATCTACATACATCTGAAAAATAATAATTTTGACACATGACATATTGTTTATTCAGTCTTCAGATAACGTTTACTATCCATATGAATTTGCTGATCCACTGCAACAATTCTGAGGTTCCCCTCAAGGAATCTACAACCCAAGGTTGGGAGTCCATGGCCCTAAGCAACACAGGAGGTCAGGGACAGCTTCCTGGAGGTTTGAGCTGTGCCTTAAAGGCTAGGGATTAAGTTGCCACATGTACAAGAGGGGACCAAGAAAGGGCACTCCAGGCAGAGGGAACGGCAAGTGTAGAGGGATGGAGATGATACTGTTAGATCCCACTGGATTACAGATTCTCACAGACCAGTCTTAAACCCTGGTCTTCTTCACAGTAATCAGCTAATTGCGTTGTGTTGGTTGATTGACAAAATGAATGTTTAAGAATAAATAAGTATGAAGAAATCAAAGAAAGTTATAAGAAAGTTCTTTCATGAGTGCTAGAATGACTGTAATCTACAAGAAGCCCTAAAGTGCTAAGATTTTGTGCAAAAAAAAAAAAAAGAACAAATAAGAACAATTATGTATACCATCCCAATTTAAAAATTAAATAAACTAGACCAAATGGTAAGGACCAGGGACTTTCAGAATAATAAAATAAGACCCTCGGTCACATCTTTGAAATATAAGATTTCATTTTGTGCTCTAGCTATTTTTGCACTGAAATAGACAGAAGAACTTACATTGACAAAGTTTACATCAGAGCCCTTTACTAACTGACTCTTAATGTTTGAATAAATAGTACTTACTGCATTTAAGGGCACAACTTAAGCTACCTGTTAAAGGCAACTTCACCTGGCTGATTGGATGATGTTTTTCTACTTTGTGTTTATTTTATTTTATTTTACTTTTGTTGTTCAAATAAATGAGAAGTCTATTATTTACTCTGCAGGAAAATGCAAAGCAGATTTAGAGAGTGCTTATGTGTTTCTTTCCCTTCCCCCTCAAGAAACTGGTAAGACGGGAATATGACAAACCGCACCATACGAGAATAATATGGCCTTTATCATGGTGAGAAAGTTGACTCACCAAACAGAAACTTATATGAAGTTCAGAAACTGACCCTTCAGGCCCACAGGAAGCTAAACTGAAGCAAGGAGTCAGAAAGGAAGTTCAGGGCTTCACTAGGTAAGAAGCAAACTTAACCCAAAGATGAAGAAACTCCACAAGAGGGATTTGTAGGATTTCTGGCCCTATGCATTTTGTTAAACAATAACAAAAGAATCATGAAATAAAAACAGTACCATAAATGTTCTCTTATCCCACTATCAGAGCACAGAATAAAAAACTAATAATATAAGATGCTGTAGTTATTTGAAAGGTCACAGAAATCCTCCAAATAAATTTTTTGGGAAGAGAACAAAATAAAAACAGCTAACAAGAGAGTTAAATATTAACTACACACCTTACAGTTGTCCCATGCTTTATTTTCATATACATTGTTTCATTCGAAAGTCAGTTTGTGCAAATATCAGAGTGATTTTTACTTCCCTTACTTATCAGATGGATTTTTTTTTAATTTACTCAAATATTCCCCAAACAACCATTGTATACAAAGCACTATGCTGGGCACCCTAGAGAATACGAAGAAGAAAATCTAAACTCCTAACACACCATGGGGCCTAGACTATGGCAGGCTCACAGGAGAGACTTGCTGAATGAATGAATGAATGAATGAATGATAAATGAATGGAATGAAAAGTTTTTCACAGAATACTCCTCCCCTACCCATCCACATGGCAAATTCCTACCCATCCTTCAAGGCCCAGTTCAAACGTTGCTTCCTGTTGAGCCTATACCATGGAATGATCGCTCCCAGCGTCTGTGTCCCTGTTGCATTCAATACAAATCATCATGAGGACACTTGTCACATTACAGTTGTTTATGTATCTGCTCGTCCCCACTGGACTGGCGCATCTTGAGGGACCATGACTTACTCATCTTTGATTCCTTGGCATCTACTATAATGCCTGGCACACAGTAGAGGTTCAGTTAGTGTCTGAATTAATTGAATAAGTCAGTTGCTTACAGACTAAAAGAGGAGATAATGTATACACTTAAGCTCAGAATCAATGGAGTTTAAAGAAAATTACTCATCTAGACAGAGTTCTAAATTTTTTTCTCCAGGCCACGTCAAACATGAGCCAGAAGTCCACAATGTCCATAAAGGACAGTAAAGACTACCTCCAGAAAGCTCTAGAAGAGGGTGAGAAGGATGGGATTCCAAGGACTGCTCTCAACTATGTAAAATGGAGGCAAGCTTAGTGAACTCACACAAGGGATCTAAAATGACTGGGACATGGTCAGAGGCCGTCATCTAGAACAGGGGAGATTTTAGATACCATACACAGCCACTCAGAAAGCGGAGTGGGGGAAGAGTCATACCCAGTGATCTAGATTGTAGAAACATGTTCTTTTTGGATACTTGCCATAGGGACCAGGCAAACAGGCACATTTTATCATCAAAATTGAGCAGCTCAGGAGAGTGTGTGTATGTGTGCATGTGTGTGCCCACCTATGTCCATGTTGGATACTCACTCTGTCCCAGGCACTGTGCTAGGGTTGAAGGGAAGAGTCATCAATGATGGCCTAGCAAGAGCAATTCTGAAGGGAACACTAATCCCCAGGGCAAGTCAACACCCACTTATAGTACAGACAACCTGATTCCTAGAGCGGGGAGTGCCTTGCCCAACGTCACAGAGCTAATTAACGGCAGGGCAAAGAACAGACCTCACCTCGGTGTTCCCCCATCAGCTGGTTCTGTGGCTCGATCTCTCTCTCCCCACAGAACCAGCTGATGACCCTTCAATGATCCCATGCTCACAATGCCACAGTAAGAGTCAAAGGTAGCTCATATTTTAGTAACACCTAATCCAGGTCTGTGAGAGGGATAAAGGAATACCCTGCCAGTCTTAGATTCTGGAAGAGGTCTGAAGCCTCTCCAGAAAGTCTACTCCTGGCTGTGCCCTAATCCACAATCTGTCTACACAGGGCATCTCACAGCCAGCCTTGCTCTGGCACTTCCTGCACCTGGAAGACAGACAGGAAGCAGTAAATCACTTTTACCTGAGGTCTCTCTGGCAGTTACAAGTTCCACAAGCATTGGCCAGTCCTGTCAACTCAATCTAAAGCAGTTTAACCAGTCTCTGCAAAAGTTATGCTGCCCTTGAACAGAAAGATTCAGCAAAAACAGCCCAGGAAGTCTCAACAGAAGTGTCAGGTTTAATAAGCGCCACTTTCTTAAGTAATGTGAGATATTATCACCTTGCATGGTTTAAGGCAGCATTAGTCACCTTTGCTAAGGAATTGCTTTGATGGAAGAGATAAGACTGTCAAAAAAGCAACAGGGAGCCCAAAGGTTAGAGGCAAGAGTCTTTCATTCAAAGAGACCAAAAAAAGAAAAGTTTACCTCATAATCACTTTCAAACTAAATTACATGGGATAGTCAAGGATATGTGTCCTTGCTAATCTGAAATAAAGAAAGAAGTTTATGCACAAAGATGCTCAACACATCATTACTTACAGGCGTTAAAAAACTGGCAACCCGGTTGCCAAGTGGTTAGGTTCGGTGCCCTCTGCTTTGGCAGCCCAGGTTTGGTTCCCAGGTGCGGACCTACACCACTCATCTGTCAGTGGCCATGCTGTGGTGGCAGCTCACATACAAAAAGAGGAAGATTGGCAGCAGATGTTAGCTCAGGGCGAAATTTCCTCAACAACAACAACAAAAAAACCCAAAACTGGAAACAACCTCAGTGTCTAAAAACAAGGAATTTGTTAGATAAATTCTGACATATCCATATGACAGAATCCCAGCTCCTTGATGGTGGGACCTTATGCTGAAGACCCAGGGCCTATTCAAATAGATCAATAAAAGCATACCATGCAGCCATTAAAAATCACATCTCATGTATGATTCCATTTACATGAAATATCCAGAATAGACAAATCGATAGAAACAGGATACAGACTGGTTAGTTGCCAGAGGCTGGGGGAAATGGGAAGAAACTGCTCAATGGGTCAGGAATTTTACTTTGGAGGAGGGAGATATTTGGGGACTAGACAAAGGTGCTTGTTGCACAACACTGTGAATGTACTAAATGCCACTGAGCTATTCACTGTAAAATGGTTAATTTTGTATTACATAAATTTCATGTAAGTAAATTATTTTTTAGAAATCATGTCTCAAAGGAAAACTTCATGTCATGACACACATTTATGGGGCATTTTTAAGTAAAAAGGGGAAAAAAAGGATGTCTGTATATGTTTGATCCCAATTTGTGGTGAGAGATAGTGTGTATACGCTAGAGAAAAGCAAGACTGGCAATGGATACATGCAAACAGTCCCAGGGTGTTTATCTCTGGATGGAGGAATCATCAGTGTAATTTTTACTTTTCCTCTGTAATTTCCAAATTTTCTACAATCAAATATGCATTACTGTATTTCTGTAATAAGAAAAAAAATAATTATTCTGCAAGTGCAAGATATATAGACTTATATAGAGAGAGTGTAAAACCTCAATAATATTTTTAAATGCCCCCCAAAATCTAGAAGGAAATATGCTAAGATCATAGATAGCATTATCTTGGGGTTGTAGGATTATGGGTGACATCTTCTTCTTTGCTAATTTCTTAATTACATAACAGATGTAAACAGAAAAAAGATATTGACAAGAAAAAGCAGCGTGAAGGCTCTCACCAAGAAGTGCAAGCAGTGCCCACTGCAGCAACGGAAGTGTCAAGGCTGGGAGGCAGGTGGCTGGCCCAAACTCCTGCCTAAGCCAGGAAGCTCCCCATCTTTACACTTGGTGACCGGCCACCAGCCACGGTACCCTCTCCTACCTTCAGCCTGGCTTCCCTACCACCACTGTCCGATTCATTTCCAGTCTCTCTCCATACAGTGGGAACTGAAGGAATTATTAATAAACATGACAACTGGAAAGAACATTTGAAGCCCATCTTGTTTGTGCTGGATTACCTCAGGAAACTGAAGAAAACACATTTGTAAATGTCTAATAAAATTCAGAGAGCCAAGAAAACGTGCCTACAAGCTTGGGTTATCTTTTTCCAGGCTCAGCACCCTATGAGGGTGATGTCTGAGGGAGATGCCAGGCCACTAGTTAAATCAAGTTTGAAAAACTGGACCCAGTGCAGCCATAAGTACTAACATCAGGGCTGAATACCCAGGAAGGCAACAGACCAAAGTAATGAACCTGAACTGGATCAGTGCAGCCACAGTAGTATTCACCTACCTGATTAGAAGGCTCCTGCAACAAAAGGCCCACTCAGTTGAAATCTAATCTGTGTTAATTAACGCCCCCGAGAATGAAAACACTTCTTTATCAGTGTGTGGTTCCTGGCTCCCGCTCTCCCATAAAACGTGGCTCCTGGATGGAGGGGGCTGAGGGTTCCCTCAGAGGCCACAGAGGCCTGCACCTCCGTATGGAGCTCACCCAGGGGAAGGAGCCCAGGTGACACAGGTGGAGCTGAAACCTACCACCCCAAGGGATCCACTGATGACCAGAAGATGAGGGATGGCATCTCCCTCAGACATCACCCTTGTAGGGTGCTGAGCCTGGAAAAAGATAACCCAAGTTTGTCCACGCCCCAGCCTCCCACCCCCCCAACCAAGGCAGAGCGCACGCACACACACACTCCCTTGACACCCTCCCATGGCTCCACCAACCATACCCCTTGCTGTGAACTGGCCTCTCTGTCCACCTGGGGCCACACATCCTTTCAGTCCCTGCGGCACCTTCACTCCTGGATGCTGACTCCTGTTCCCTTTTGTCCCGTCTGCAGCCATTGGCAGCCCCCCTGCCCCCACAGCCATCACAGCCTCAAATCCCCTCAGCCCTCGAGAAGCTGGCCCAGCCCCCAAGTGTCTGGCACCCAGAGCAGAAGGCATGGGCCCCCAGGGCCTGAGCTGGGCCTGGAAACAGGAATGAGACCGAGAAGCCACTGAAGATCTAGATTCCAAACTCCCCCCTGGATTTACTCAAATATTTCCTGAGACCTGAGTGCCACGCACCATGAGTGAGGATCAGGCCAGTCTCTGGTGAGGGGGAGAAGGACAGGAGGAGAGGGCGAGGAGAGGGGGACACGCACACCCGTACGGGCAGAAACAAGCGCTGCAGGAGCACACGGGTCTGGGGGAGAGCTTCCCTGGGAATTCCAGGCTCCTCGGCCTCCGTGACTAACCCAAGTGAAGTATCTGGTGCAGTCCCCGCAGGCAGTAGGTGCCAACAACAAACAGGTGACCGCAGGGTCCAGCGGAGAAAGGGGACCCGCGGCCCAAGGTGATACTCTGCCCATAGGCCCTGCTCAGCCACAGGAGAGGTGCTTAAATAATAAATAACAACAACAACGACTGTGTAACAGCTACACCCCACAGCTGAGGCCTCCCAATGCCTCAGGGCAGGAACACTGCCATGAGGGAATTTCACCCCACCATACAGATGGGGACACTAAGGCACACAGGGGGCTGGCCCAGGGCAGGGAAGAAGCTCTCACTCCAGTTACCGCCAACTCCTTGAACCCAAACTTGTCCTCAAACTTCCAACTTCCCTACATCACCTCAGTCCCCACCCCCACCCCCATCTCCAGCCTGTCCTCCCCAAGAACAGACCCAGCCAGCAGCTCTCCCTTGCACCCCTCCAGGAAGCCCACTGCCGGTCGTGCCCTTGGGGGTCTCTGGCTGAAGAGCCTGATTCTCTGAAACATATTCCTCCTCACTTTCTAGCTACAGCTTTTTCCAAACCCAAAACACAAAGCCCTCAAGTTTTAGAAAAATCAGGTCATTGTACAAGGTGTCCCCAGTGAGGTCCCCAAACTGCCCCCGCCCTGAGCTGGTTGCTCTGCCACTCACCAAGATGACAGAGGCTCCTGAAGAAATGACAGAATCTCGGCAACTCAGCCACGAAGGGCTGCAGAAAGGCCCCAGCTCCTCCAGGTGATCCTGATGCCGACTCCTCAGAGGACAGGTCTCTCAGGGGAAGAGCACCTGCTTCTCACACCTGCCCTGCCCCTCAAAGGCACTGACCCTCCCTCGGCTCCCAAGCAGGCGGCCAAGAGCTCCGGAGAGTTTACAGTTACGGCTATAGGCAACCGGAGAAGTGGCCCAGAAAAGAGGCCCTCAGCCCTCACCTGCCCCTGGCCACACCGAAGGGGGCATCCTGGCTGCTACTCTCTGCAGGGCAGGATCTGCAGACCCCTGGGGAGGGCGTGAGGACCCTCCCCACCCACCTCTGCCCCAGCATCTTTCCTGGAAAGGGCATATGTTGTTTCAACCTCGGCCCTCAGACCTACCCTGGCATCATCAAAGCCGGAGACAGGATTTTGGTAGAGCCAGGAGTATGGAGGTCTTGGCAGCCCCACTGCACACTGTGGGAAGAGGGTGGAAAGGCCACGGATTTTTGAGTCACGTGGTCCTGAAATCAAACTGAGGTTCCGCCACTAACTATCAATTTACTTGGACAAGTTGTTCACTTCTCCGAGCCTCGGTCTCCTCACCTGTAAATTGGGAGCAGTAATACCTAACTTCATGGCTGCTGTGAGATAACAGGGGTGGAGCACCTATCAAAGGGTCTGGCATATAGCAGGTGCCTGATCAATATGTCTGTGGTGGGCCCGACCAAAATGCACCAGATAGGAAGCAGGAGCCTGCACACCAAAGTCAGGGTGACGCCACCCCCACTCCAGAAGGGTAGTAGGTGAGGGGAGAGTAGGGCAACTTTTATTCTGTACTTTTCCCCAAAACAGAAGGGGTGGGAGGAGCAGCAGGGCCCTGAGTCCCGACACCGTCTCAGGCAAGGAGGCAGCCTGGTGGCTTTGGGGGAAGTGATTGACTTACACGGTAGCTAGGTGCACAGGCCCTGGAGACAGACTGCCTGGGTTCAAATCCCATCTTACCTCTTGCTGGCTGTGTGGCTCTGGGCAGGATGCCTAGCCTCAGTTTTCTCACTCTAATTGGGCATGATCATAATTCCCACCACCTCACAGCGGCTGTCTGCATATAAACCCTTGGAGATAGGCCCAATATGCAGTAATTACCCAATACCTTTCACTGTGGTTATTATTGTCTCCATGCAACACTTGCTCCCTGAAACAGCCATAAGTTCCCCTCTCCTGTGAACTCAAGTTCTGCCTGTGGGAACAGGCACCTTGATGGGCCCCTGGGCAGCTCCCCTGAACCCTGTGTTTCTGAGACTCTCTCATGCATACTGGTCTGCCCAGGGCCCAGGAGCAACAAGAAAAATCACAGTGCCCAAGACATGGGGCTTGGCCACTGGAGCCTTGGGAACTACGTGGCACTAACGGGGTTTCTGAGTTAAAGGCAATCCTCCCCAAGAGAACCAAGGGCTGAAGAGACATTTTGGGAAAGGGGCAGTGAGGAGCAGGGGCAGCCACTGCGACCCCCGAGGATGGTCGCCAAGGCCCCTCTTGGCTTCCACCTCCCCACCTGTAGATCAGGAGGCCTCCACTCCCCGCCCCAGGGCCCACGCATGATGAAAGACAAGGCCTTGTACACAGTCCAGTCCTCTGGGAGGAGGCTGACACCGTCCCTGTACAGCTCCAGTACTGGGACGGGGGGTGGCGAAAAAACAAAAGTAGAGAAGCAAGCACCTGACCAAGCAGCCCTATTTGGTTTTTCCAGATTTCAGCATCATTTATTTTTAGAGGTATGTGTTCCAATTGGGTTGAGGTATCTCCAGGTTCCGTGTACCTTGCTTAATTCAGGATATTTTTTTCTTTTTTGGTGGTGGGGTAGGAGTTAAATACAGCTTCTCTCAGCCACCCCTGGATTCTAAGCCCTAAATTTAACTCGAAAGAAACCTGTCTGCCCTACTTCATGATTCCAACTCTCAGAGAAAAACCATTACCTGCTTGTGAAAATCAGCGAGCTCTGACAATAGAGCACCAGAGAGGAGTGTCCTTGATCACAGGGCACTGGGCTGCAGCACCAGTGCTGTCATCAGCTGACTGGGGAGAGGGGACAAGAAGGGGGACAAATGGCCCTACTTCATGGCCTCAATCTTGATGACCATTCCCCTGGGGGGCCTGGAGAGCTATTTGTACAGCCAGTCAGAATGGCCAGGGTGTGGCCACAGGTGTCCCATTCTAGCATCCCTAATGCCTGGCACAGGTGCCCCCAAGGAGAGGGACAGCCTGGCATCTGATCGGCAGTTGCAACACATTCGGACAAAAGAATTAACTGACTGTCCCTCCACCCCAGCCCCCAGCCTCCTCTCCTTGCTTTTGCTTCCTCCCTCTTTTTTTTCCCTTCTCATTTTATTATATTCACAATGTGTACAACCACCACTATTTATTTCTAAAACTTTTCCACTACCCCAAACAGAAAAATTATAATCATCAGTTAGCAGTAACTCCCCATGCCCCTCCCCAACCCCCAACCCCTGGTAACCTCTAATCCTTCTACTTCTACGTATTTGTACGTATCTACTCTAGGTAGCCCATATAAGTGGAATCAGACAATATTTGTCCTTTTGGGTCTGGCAGCATAATGTCTTCAAGGTTCATCCACGTTGTAGCATGTATCAGAATTTCAGGGCTGGCCCCATGGCTTAGCGGTTAAGTGTGCGTGGTCCGCTACTGGCGGCCCAGGGTTCAGATCCCGGGCGCGCACTGAGGCACCGCTTCTCCGGCCATGCTGAGGCCGCGTCCCACATACAGCAACTACAAGGATGTGCAACTATGAATACAACTATCTACTGGGGCTTTGGGGGAAAAAAAAAAGGAGGAGGATTGGCAATAGATGTTAGCTCAGAGCTGGTCTTCCTCAGCAAAAAGAAGAGGATTAGCACGGATGTTAGCTCAGGGCTGATCTTCCTCACCAAAAAAAAAAGAAAAGAAAAGAAAAGAATTTCATTCCTTTTTATGGCTGAATAATATTCCATTTTATGTATGTATATACCATATTTTGTTTATCCCTTCATCTGCTGATGGACACTTGGGTTACTTCTACCTTTCAGTTATTGTGAATAATGTTGCAATGAACACTGCTATACAAGTATCTGTTTGAGTCCCTGCTTTCAATTCCTTTGGGTATATACCTAGAAGTAGAATTGCTGGATCATATGGTAATTCGGTTTAGATTTTTAAGGAACCACCAAACTGTTTTCCACAGTGACTGTACCATTTTACATTCCTGGCAGCAATACACAAGAGTTCCAATTTCTCTATATCCTCACCCATCTTTGGGTACCCAAGCCCCAGAAAAATGGCCTTTCCTTTGTACCCTAGGATGTCCGCAAGCTGTTGGGATTGACTGAGGGCCTGGGGGATAATAGCAAAGTACTGCAGCCAGCTAGGAGAGTTTCACCCTTGGTTCTAGTCAATTTGGTAAAACTCTAAGCAAAAAAACATGAAAAGCTGGAAGGGCAGGGCCTGCCTGCTTCTGAAAATCAGAGCACCTAAAAATGGAGGATCCAGCCAGACGTGCCCTCTCTCACAGGGCGCTGGGCTGCAGAAGCAGAGCATTCATCAGATAACTCGGGGGACACCAGGGGTCTCCAATGTGGGCCACACTCAACCACAAGGTGCTCAAGATGAGCCGCAGCAGTTCAGGAAGAAAATATTAGAACATGTTTATCATGTTTATCTTTATGTTATCCTTTTAAAGGTGTGTGTGTGTGTGTGTCTTATAGGTACATTAGCACAGCAGTTTATGCATATAATTTGTAAATGAGTATATATATTTTGGGGTACATGCTAATTTACTAATGGGATATATTTGATCAAAAAAGTTTAAAGACCCCTACCTTAGACTTTTATTGCTGTCTTACCCTGCTAATTTTTATATATTATACCAACAGTAATGATAATGACAATGGGGGGAAATAAACTCACAAAACCCACCACCCCAGCCCCTCAAAGCCTGACACTTTATTGTTAACTGTCTTTAGGGGGAAGTGAGAGACAGCTGTCTATAGACAGTGGAGCAGAGGGGAGAGGAGAACGGGCAGCATTTTTTCTCCCTGAGGCACCCACTCCACTCCAGCTCAAAGCCCAGAAAAGGGAGGTTGGTAGCCTAGTAGTTAAGAACTCAGCTTCTGAATCAGAGATACCTGTGGGTGAGCAGTGGTATCACCATTAATTTCTGTGGCAAATTAGGTCATCTCTCTTGACTTTGATTTTCTCATCTATAAAATGGCAACATTATAATACTAGCACCTACTTCACAGGGTGGCTATGGGGAGCAAATGAGACAGCCGACATGGAGCACTAGTGCAGTGCCTGCCTGGCATATCTGACGTCTTCTAAGAAAACAGGCAGGAGTGAGGATGTACAAGAGGCAGAGAAGGAGAACTCCAGATGGAGCTGGGAGAGTGAGGCGTGGAGTGTGTGGGCGTGTGTGTGTGTGTCTGTGTGCTGCACACAGCTGTAATAACCACCCCATGCATTCCACAAACATCCACTGAGCAACCACTAGCATGGGGCACCTTGAGGGACACAGGTACGAGTCAGGCAGAGTCCACTCTCTGAGCTCATCTCCAGGTGCCACACTGTGAGCCACAGGCCCACCAGGGCACCAGCGAGAGCAAGCAAGGTGCAGGGCCACCTGGAGTCACTAGCCAGGCTGTGACAGTGAAATTCGGAGCTTAAGCTAGAGAAGGCCTGACTGAGATCCAAGGCCTCTGACAAAAGGTACCAATCTCCTACAGTAACACACACCACTCAGAATCCAAGAGGAGCCTTTGTTTCGGTTTCCCTAAATTTTCCATTGAGAGATTTTTTTTAACCTCTTCTCTTTTCCAAAGCAAACTCTGCAGAAGGACTTTGTCATCTCAGATACCAGAGCAGAAACTCCACCCCCTGCTTTATTCCTTCACGCGGCCCCACCTGTTGGGCCAATGCGGGTCTCATTGCTGTTGTGTGCCCGGAGCATCTGTCTGCATCACGATTTGGGGCTCCCTTTCCTGACTCAGCCACTTTCACCCGGCTGTCCCACCACTGAAAGAGCAGCCCCAGCTTTCTGGCTTCACAAAGTGGTGAAATGGCTTCCTGGTTCATCTACAAATGGGCTGCACAGTAAATTACTTGTCAGAGACAGGGAGCCGAGCATCAGGGCCTCCTGGAAAGGCCACCAACGATAACAGGGCCATTGAAACCCTCCCAGTCAGCACAAAATCGCTTATTCCAACAGAAATGCTGAAATCATTCCAGGACACGCATGCTCTCGATGTCCTATTTTTTGAGTTCCCTACCTTGTTTTTTAAATTGACTGTTAAACTTCAGCTCAACAACTCAACAGGTACATTATTAACTGACAAACGCTTCTGTGGCTTTGTTAAAGTTTAGAAAAGAACATTCCCATTAAAATATAATTTCTCCAGAACCCCACTGAACAGCCCAGAGAGCATTTCATTAGGGCAAACCTCAACTAGTGTTTCCCTCTCTTCTCCCTCAACAAAGGATTTTCCCAAACTGGCTTCTGTTCTCCTATAGCAGAGAGAAGTGAAAATCTGGACAATTCACGTTGACCCTTGGCTGGGTAGATGAGGTCTAGGCAGTGCTGATGAAGGACAAGTGCTAAAGAGGCACCCTACGTGTGACTCTCCACCAGGCTGGCGAAGGGAGAAAACGGCTCTGCTTAACGCCACGAGGCCCTCCATTCCTGAGGCCCCCCCTTAGGAGCCACAGTATGGACAAGTTACCTCCTGCCAGGGAGTCCAGGGCCCCGCTGGATCCCGAATCCAGGAGACAGCAGCACACCAGCTGTGACTTCTGCCTCGCCTCCCTTCACTAGCTCCCCTTCCCCAAGGCAAAGGTGCTCCCCAAACCAGGTTCCTCTGGTGTGACAGGCCAGGAGCCCAGAAGCAGCCCTAGACAAGCCCCTGTCTTGTGCCCTCCAGGTCCCAGAGTGATTTAGGCACCCCCATTACACACAGACTTGCCAGCTTGCTGCCTCTACCCCACTCCTCACCAGCCAACCTCAGCCTTGGACTCTAGACCCTTCTTTGGACCTAATGCCCAGAAAGAGAAGTTCATCTAAATAAGAGGAAGTCATTCCCTAACCAACCCCCTGGGGTGGAATAGAGGCTCAGAGCATGCAGGAAAGGGGAAAGAAGTGATGCAGAGAAGGAAGGAGAGAAAGGAGGAGAGGAAGAAGGAGAGGGGGAGAGAGAGAGAACAAGCAGACAGTACCCCATTCAGCCCAAGCCAAAACCAAAGTCCAACCGGGATCTGGTGTAGGCAGAGGGAATGAAGAGCTACTGGTGCTACCCCCAGGAGGTCATCTGGATGTCAAAGGGACAGGGTGCCAAAGTACTGAGTGGTCTGGCAAACCCACCTTGATGTGTGGAGGCCTCAGGCACCCCTAATGCTCATCAGCAGAGAGACCTGCCTCCTTCTCCTCCCAGGCAACCGCAAGAGAAACTGCTCCCGGACTCAGATCTGGACGCAAAGACACACACACAGCACAAATGAGGCTCCATCAGACCCACTGGGCCACATGGTCACTCTCCAGTCTCATTCCTGCCCAACTCACAGGCAAGCTAGTGCCTTGATCAGGCTTCTTCCCAAACATCCTCTATGGACACAGGGCCTTCCAGGGCAAGGCTCCCCTCACTTCCCTCTGTTCTCTAGGGGTCCCTCCAGATGCTGCTGTCCAACTATGCTCCTGCCAGGCCATCTACAGTGGTTCACTCGGCGCTGCATCAGATTAGTGCAACATATTGCCAGAACTGCCACACACCCACCCGCCCTCTCTGAAGGGCCACTTTGTGTTTCTTGTAGCAAAGGAAGAAAACTGTTTTTGCAGCTGAACAACACAGTTTGGCGTCTTCAATAGAGCAATGGAGGCCAAAAGCCACTCGGCACACCCATACCTCCCCCTCACTGCCAACAATGCCTGCATGCAGAGGCCGGCATGTTCGACCTACAACCTCAACAAGGCTCCTAGGGACTTCCACTTCCCTTCCTACCACCCTACACCACCGCACACTTCTCAGGAACCTGCTAGTGCCTGACAGTCTCTGGAAATGGATCTACTGCTTTCTCTAGTATGTCTCCCACACCCACCCCCGCCAAGAACTGCTTAATGTCTAACCTGGATTCTTCCTACTTCACCTTAAGTCCATTTGGGACCTCAGTAGAAAAGCAGACTGGCTAATGCTCTTCCTGATGACCTCTGGAATATCATGAACCCAGGAAGTTGACCTTATGGACTACAAAAAGGAAACTGTACAGGTTTGGGAGGATAGGGGGAGATGAGAGAAGATTCTGGCTTTTTTGATGCAGGTGACTGCTGGGAGCTATCTCACTCCCTCATCTCTCCCCTCCCTCCCACTCAGTGACAATCACATCCATTACCTGACTGCAGTGTGCCAGCTGACAGAATAAGGGCTAAAGGATCTCAACAGGCTGATTCTCTGAACCCAGGATAGCCATATGAAATCTCATCGGGATAAGCTTAAAAACCTGAATTTGAGTCCAAAATCTCTCAGCAGAAGTGGTACAAGAGGGGAGAGAGAGGCTGAGCAGCTGCACTCGATGTAACATGATTACACATTAATAGAGAACCTATTTTGATTTTAGGTTGCAATAATGGAAGTATAATGCTGAGAAAAAGAAAGATGATGACACCACCCGGCACACAGTGTTCAATTCTACATATCACAGTATAATGGGTAGGCATTGCTTACACGAATCCCTTCACTGGAGAAAACCATACCTCCCCATATGGCTGAGCTGCAACTATCTGCCACCATGCCCTGCCCCCAGCGGTGAGCCCATGATCCAAGCAGGGCCAATCAGAATCTTCTCTACTAAGTTACATACAGATCCTGGGAGAGTGAGCATCTCCCTTCCTGACAAGGGGGTCAGCAGAACTGAAAGATGGAGAGAGAGCGAAGCCCTCAAAATGCCCTTTTAGCACTTGGGTCCAACAGTGCCAAGGCCAAGCAGATCTACCCTTGGAGTTCCCAGTTACTGGGACCAAGACATTTCCTTTTCTGTTTAAGCTGGTTTGAGTTGGGTTTCTGTCATTTCCAAACTGAAGTGCTGACCAATACAGACTTTAAGAGGATACTGATAAAATGGAATATGCCCAGAGTGGTACCGAAGACAGTGAATAAATGAAAAACCATGTTTTGTGAGGGAACGAGAATGATTTAACTCAGAAAGGGAATGCTTGCAGCCACCTGGGAGCCTCTTCAAATACTTAAAGGAAGAAGACCTGCTCTTTGTGGGACCAGAGGGCAGACCCAAGACATTGGTGGAAGTTATGGAAAGGAGAATTTCTGCAAAATCTGAATAAAACAACAAAACTGATGAATCTGAACCCATCTCCTACTCCATTCCCTCATGCTCACTGGATTAAAACAATTCCCTTTCTCATTCCAAAGTAGTTTCTTATCTTGAACAAACTGCAATTTCTATAAACCTCAACTTCCAATCTGTACAATGGGGATAATAATCCCCCCCCTACCAGCTTCATGGTATTATTTTAAGGTTCAAAAGAGAAAATGTAAATGGAGAGTGCATTATCATTGGCTGATATCCTGGTACCCATCAATGACTCTTCTGAGGAAACAACCATAGATGTTCATAAAGACAAGGGTGTTTATAACAGCATCATTCATAACAATGAAAAAAAAATCAGAAACAATGTAATGTCCAATAATTGAGGATCCCTCATAAAAACTAGATACTATACAGCCATTGGAAATTAGGGTGTAGAAGCACAATTAACGACAGGGAGAAATGTCTACAACAGATTAGTGAAAGAAGCAAGAATCAAAACCATATGTACAATATGATTCCAAGTTTGTAAAATTTATATCTGCAATGAGAAAAGACAGGAAGAAAAAAATGTTAATGGTGATTATCCCTGAGGGATTATAAATATTTCTTCCTTCTTTGGGCTTTTCTCTATTTTCCTAATTATACGATAAATATGTATTCTTTTTAAAATCAGGAAAAAGTTATATCTGTCCTAAAGTGCTTTACCAACTGTGAAGAGCTACAGAAACAAAGTAATGTGGTTCTCAAATGGGTTTCCCTCCCTCGTTTGTCTTTTTGCTCTGAATATAACAACTAGCTCTTGATTACAGAACGCCTTACTCTCTATTTTTTTAGTAGTCAGAAACAGACGAGGACAGTGAGGAAAACACTGGATTCTTACAAAAGACCCAGATCCAAAATTCTTTGTGGTCTTTAGGCAAGTCAATTTCCTTACCAATAAAATGAGGAGGGTGATAACACTGCTTTGCATGTATGTGGACTTAAATGTTCATTGAGAACCTCTGAATGCCAGCCTGTTTCGTAATTTTCTTTTACCTACTCAGGTACAGGGAACATTTTCCATATCATTAGTTAATATTTTACAGCACTATTTTATTTTATTATTTATTTACTTATTTTTTCCCCCAAAGCCCCAGTAGATAGTTGTGTGTCATAGCTGCACATCCCTCTAGTTGCTGCATGTGGGACGCGGCCTCAGCGTGGCCGGAGAAGCAGCGCGTCGGTGCGCGCCCGGGATCCGAACCCGGGCTGCCAGCAGCGGAGCGTGCACACTTAACCGCTAAGCCACGGGGCCGACCCTACAGCACCATTTTAAATAGATGCATAGTAATTCACCATATGACTAGTATGTTTGGTAAGAGTTTTTCCCTTGGTTCGGTTTCTGATATAGAAATAGTTCATCTCCTCAGCAACCCTTGGAGCTTAGGTGTTCTAAGTGCTTGGCTGTAGAATACACTCGATAAATGCAAGCTATTACTACTACCACAGCCACTATTACTACTACTACTCAGGTTCCAGTGAGGTATCCAAGTTCAGTCCAATATTTTAGGTTTTTAAAAATGTTTCTCTGGAAGCCAAGAAAAATGCAGATATAGGCATATTTTAAAATCTTGCCTTCTTTCTTGTTTTCCAAACACCTCCAAACATTCTGATGAATGGGCATTAACGTACCAACACACATGTGCTGTCACAGCAGCTAAATTTTCATAAATGCCTGAAAAACTAGAAACCTTGTGGCCAATAACCATACACCTCGCTATAATAAAACAGAGTTTCCCAAAGAGGCATAAGCCCCAAGGCCTCTAGAGACTCTATGGACCTACATGGTTTTGTGGAAAAAAAGTGGACTAGTAGTTAAAAGTGAGAGGTTCAACTCTGACTCACTCCTTCTTTGAATCAAAGACCTTCTCAGAGCCTCCATTTCCCCAACTATAAAACAGGAATAAGACTTCCCGAGTTGTCTGCCCTACAGTCTGGTTGTGAGACTGGGCGAGCCCATATATTTAAAAGCATCCTGTGACCTAAAAAACGCCATGGATAAGTAGAGAATATCATGGTTTCCCTCTGATCCCTTGGGACACTTATCATGCCCCAAATCAGCTCTCTGACAATCCTTTCCAGCCCCTCCCTCTGGGTGGGCAAGGACTTGGGCTACATAAAGCCATCAACTGCAATATTCAAAATTAGCAACCACATCTGCACAAGGTAAAGAGGAAATGTAGGGGCCTGAATCTCAGTTAAAGGGCCACCAGCATACAGACATCAGACTTGGCAGGGACCACAGAGGGGAGCCCCCAGATCAACCACCTTCACACCAGCCTCAAACTCGCCCCTGAAAGCAGAAGCAAGAAGAAACACGGAAGTGAGGCGAAACGTTTCTCCTTGTGCCCCTCCTAAATGCCACGCACTGTGCTGAGTCCCGGGGTAAAAGAACCAACTTAGGTGTTTATGGTCTCACCACAAGTCTCAACCCTAGCTGTACGTTAAAATCACCAGGAGCGTAAAGAAAACACTGCTGGGGCTCAACCTGACAGATTCTATTCATGTATTTATTTTATGCTTGGCTACCACAAGAAAGATACTCCCTTTTAGAAAACAACCCCCAAAAATCTTATCCATTACTGGTTAGGTAAATCATGATACAACTGTATAAGGAAATACTGTGCAGCCATTAAAATTGATGAGGTAGGGGCTGGCCCAGTGACACAGTGGTTAAGTTCACATGCTCTGCTTTGGCATTCCCGGGCTTGCAGGTTTGGATCCCAGGCACGGACCTATGCACCACTCATCAAGCCATGCTGTGGTGGTGTCCCACATACAAAAGAGAGGAGGATGGGAAGGGATGTTAGCTCAGGGCCAATCTTCCTCACAAAAAACTAAATACATAAATAAATAAAAAAATTGATGAGGCAAACATTAATTAATGACATGGAAATTTTTTTCAATATAAAATTAAGTGAAAAAAATACAAAATAGTAGGCACTGTATTATCCTATTTTTGTTAAAACACACACACATCTACATAGACACGTATGGATATACATTAGTCCCCCCTTACCTGAAAGGGATATGTTCCAAGCCCCTCAGTGGATACCTGAAACCATGGATAGTACCAAACCCTACATATACTACGTTTTTTCCTATATATACATACCTACGATAAAGTTTAATTTATAAATTAGGCACAGTAAGAGATTAACAACAATAACTAATAATAAAATAGAACAACTATAATGATATACTGTAATGAAAGTTACTGTACATGTTACCAACCTCAACATACCAATTTTTTTTCTTTCCTTATTAAGTTGAGAACTTTCACTGTTTCACTTAAAGAAAGCACTTTACGGCTTCTCTTGGGCATATCTGAATTGCCAGCATCACTACTCTTGTGCTTTGAGGCCATTATTAAGTAAAATAAGCGTGACTTGAACACAAGCACTGCGATACCCATAGCATATACAGTGTGGATCCACTAGACAAAGCGATAATTCACGCCCTGGGAGGGGCAGAACAGGATGGTGCAAGATTTCATCAAGCTACTCAGAACGGCACGTAATTTAAAACGTATGAATTGTTTATTTCTGGAATTTTCCATTTAGTATTATCACACTGCAGTTGACGGCGGGTAACTGAAACCGCAGAAAGCGAAACCGCGGATAAGGGGGATTGCTGTACTACAAAATGCTAACAGCAATTACCTCTAAGTGATAGGATTACAAGGGATTTTTATTTTCTTCTCGTTGTTTGTCTGCCTTGCCTAAATTTACAATGAACATGAATAACTTTATAGCACAAAAAGCAATTTTTTTAAATGCTTGGAGTAAAGCTCCAATTTTGCCACCGTTAAAGCTTCCAGCCAAAATTGTGTCCTCCTCCCAGCTAGCAAGCTTTGTGGGTGAGTCTGCATTCTAGGAGCCATTCCATTCAGAGGCTCAGCGAGCTGCTGTGGGCCAGGCTGCTTCTACCTGAGGCAGGGGCTTTGTTCACTGCCTGCCTCGCTGGGCCCAGGTGCCCCAGCCCATGGGAGGGGCATAGGTATTTAAGAAGGACCCAAGGCTGCAGCTACACCAGGGCCATTTGGCCAGAGCCCCACGGCCCAAAGGAAAGCCTCTGGAATTTCTCAGGGTGTTTGGCCTTCTGAAGTGAGTGACGGCTTGGTCCCCACCACCTGGGCCTTCAGAGATAAGCGCTGGAAATGAGCTACCGAACCCTGAGCAACTGGTGAAGATCTGGGCCCAGCTGAAGCCTCTTTGAACTTCTGATTTGGGGCCTCATTGGCCCACAGAGGAAGGGAGGGTGCTCCTCTGTGGCTCATCCTGTTTGAAACGTTTCTCTTGTTCCATTTCTAATGTCCACCCTATCCCCTTTTTCTCCTCCAGCTGCTTCTCCAACCCAAGGGCAGAAGCCAGGCTGGAAAGACTGGCTCAGCCAGAGAAGAGCCAGCGTGGCATGGGGCAGGAGGGCTGAGAAGCACAGACTTACAGGAATGTGCTGTACAGCTTGAAGGAATTCCCCCAACCTCTGAGAGGCCCCATTGTTTAACTCACCTCTAGGTAAAAGGGGTTGCTGTGGAAAACCCCGCCCCTCTTGGCAAGCTCTACCTGGGAGCTTCCTCTATAAGATCTCATCTCTGCAGTGAGAAGCAATGTTTTTACTCTGGTGGAACAACCAGGCCACAGAGCAAATTATTTTCTTAGAGCAGCTCAGATGTTTTTCCTGTCACTTTTTTTTCTCACATGACATCTCCTTTCAAAGCAAGACCTAATAAGGGGATCCTGTCTGTTTTGCTCACTACCATATGCCTAGCTTAAGTGCCATGGTAGACACTCGATAAATAACTGTCAAATAAATGCACACATGCACACCAACAGTTCCTTAAGCTGAGCACCTGGCAGTGTGTGGTCACACCCCCCTGGACCAGAGCACACACAGCTATCTGTTTCTTTCTACTGTGAGGACCATTACACATCCACGTGAAAGTAGCCCTGACATCCCCAATCCATCTCAGCCAGGGTTTCCCTACCCCTCCCACTACTATTCTTACAGATGGGTAAACATTCTAGAGGTGAGGCAACTCTCCCCCTCCCTCCATCACTCCACATTTTACACCATGGCCAGATGAACCACCCCTAGAATGTTTCCCCCATGTTAACTCTCTATTCAAAAGCCTTCAATAGCTCCCCATCACCCAGAGAATCAGATGAAAGAAACTCCTTGATCCAGCGTCCACAGCCTCCCAACTACCAACCTCCCTCCCTGTCCAACCAAGCTCCCTCCAAGAAAGCTCCAGTTCAGCCCAGATCTGCCATCTTTACACCAGCTGGCACCCCTCCCTCCTTTTCTCCCCGCCCACCTCAGTCCCGCTGGCTGCTCCTCTTCAGGCTTTCTCTGCCTCTTGCTTTCTGTGCCCCCATTTATCCCTCACCACCCACTGCTGTATCTCTCCAGATGAGAATGAGTGACTTCAACCAGATGGCAGATTACACAAGGACAGTGTCATCCTGGCCTCTTCTCTGTGTCCCTCAGTGTCCAGCAGCATGCTGTATACACAGGACATATGAAATAAATACCTGACTGGTTGACTCTCACCCTGCCCCAACTCAGAGCGTCCCACCCCTTGCTCACCACCCAAAGCCAAACCACACGGGCAACACTGCCTACCTGCCCAGACCCCAGCCCAGTCTCTGCTCTAGGATCACTGGCAGCTAAGGCAACACGTGGGCTCAAGGACTGACAGACTTGTGGTCAAATCCTGGCTCCACCACAATTCCTAGCTGGGCAACCTGAGCAAGTCATTCAACCTCTCTGAGCCTGGTATCCTTGTCTGCAAAATGAGGTGGAGTACTTCCTTCAAGTTCAGGCTGCTGTGAGGATGAAACAAGATAACATAAGGTGCTAGCACTCAGTAGATGTAAGGCAAAGCTTTCCCCTCCCCCTTTGCCACCCCAATAAAAACACACTGGCTCAGATGTTGTGCATGAAAACCGGTTGGACGGCAGGCACACCTCATCTACCCTCACCTCCAGTTGGCTTCCTAAGACAGAGGAAACAAAGCCTGAATTTATTCCCACTCTTCCCAAGCAGGGAGGTCTCTGGAAGGGGTCTTTGTTAATACAACTTTAGTTTAAAAGCTTCTTTATGGGCCAGGCACACTGCTCCTGTTTGTAAGAGGGAGGGAGAATCAGCCTACAGCTTAATCTCTCTTAATGCTGATAACAAGGCCTTTTGTTCACATCCCTCAATTAAATTCTGCAGTAATCAGCGGCCACCTACTCCTGTTGCTTGAGGGAAACAGGGCATGGGCCTCGTTCATAGAGACCCAGAAACAAAACAGTTTTCAAGTAACATAAGACAGAAAGACACACACAGGGAAAAAGAGCAAAACTCAACCTTGATGGGCTTTTGAATCACGAAGAATAATGGCAAAGGGGTAGCAGGCTAATGCTGCACATACTTTCTTCCATTCTTTTATTTGATATACGTACGTATCTTGCTGAGTTCAGGAAAATCAACCTGTAGCATCATTTTATGGCTGCATGGCTTCATAGTTTAGTTATCTGACTCCTAATTGATGGATAGTTAGGCTGTTTTCAACTTCTTAGTATCATAAACAAGGCTGCAATGAACATCCCTGTACATGTGCCTCTGCAATTTGTCTGCTTACTACCCTGGAAGGATGGAGCCACAGCGAAGGGACTGCTGGGTGTCTGTACTTCTGACTATCTCAATAAACAACAAAATCATCCAATGCACACATAGAAGGTTTTACCCTTTCCCAGAACATATACATATAAAAATGCACACACACATACACACATAAATGTGCCTCACGTCTTCCTCCGTGCCCACACCACTGCCTCAGTTCAGGCCTGCATCATTTCTCACTTACATTGTCACGGGGTCCTCCAGCAGGTCTCCCTGCACACGGCCACCAGAATGAGATTTATAAACCATCAATCTGATTCTGCACTCCAATGCCTCAAGTCATTCTGCCCCCCACACACACCTTCAGGGCAGAGCCCCAACCCTTAGCCCACCTCCAGCCTAATGAGGCCTCTTCCCCAATGCCCACAGCCCCACCTTCACCCAGCGGCATATTTCTACAGTGCCAAGGTGTGTTGTCTCTACCTTGTGCCCCCTCCCTTTCTTACCTCTGCCTTACTCAAGTGGCACCTCTTCTGGGAAGCCTCCCCTGACCTCCCAGAGTGAAGTACCAGCATACCTTCTATGTGCTTCCAGCAAAGCACTTGCCAGACTGTCACGTTCATGATGTCCACTCACATACACACCCCACCTTCTCCTCCATCTCTGGGCTCCAGGAGGGAAGAGACCATATTCTTTTTTTTTTTTTTTAAATGTTTATTTATTTATTTATTTTCCCCCAAAGCCCCAGTAGATAGTTGCGTGTCATAGCTGCACATCCTTCTAGTTGCTGTACGCGGGACGTGGCCTCAGCATGGCCAGAGAAGCGGTGTGTCGGTGCGCGCCCGGGATCCGAACCCGGGCCACCAGTAGCGGAGCACGTGCACTTAACCGCTAAGCCACGGGGCCGGCCCGAGACCATATTCTTTAGATCCTTAGATGCCAGACTCTGGGACACAGTAGGTCTAGCAAAGGTTGGCTAGTTGAATGAATAGATAGGAACACACGATCTTTGGCTCCTGAAAACTCTGAGAGGCAGGCAAAAGGTAGATGGTTATTCCCATTTTACAGATATGCAATTTGAAGCCCAACTTGCTTAAGGTCACATAGTCAGCTGGTGACAGAACCAGGATAAAGCCCCAACTCTCCTGACTATGGAGTCCAATAATCAGAGAACTGAGGTGGCACAAAGCCTACATCACCACAGCTCCCTGAAATTTAATCTTCCACTCTTTCTCTCTTTCTAAGGCTTTCACCATTTTCATTGTTTTCAATGAGAGGTGCTTGCAAGATACTCAATCTTTAGAATATGGCTCTATAAAGTCAGCAAGATGAAAAAAAAGACGTATTCCCCCCTTCTTAATCAGAGACTGGTTATCTGGCTAATCTCAAGTCAGAGCAATTCTCTTTGGTCTATAAATGTTTCTCATTTGGATACCAAGTGTCCCATTCACCGACAAGCAAGTCCATCCATAAGCAAGCAGGTTTGTATACACAGTGTCTCCACATCTTGTGAGGCTACCCTGTGTCTGTTACCCACTGTCACCACATCAAGGAGCTCAGCCAGTGGCTGAGAAGGGGTCCTGCCACAGACAGACTGGAGCGAGGTAAGAATGGCCCTGACCCACAGCAATGGCCAAAGGCCACAGGAAGTGCCAGGCAGGACAAGGAACGCCTGCTTAGACTTCCCTGATCCACCACAACTCTTCAACTCCTGTTACCCCCAAAGAAAAGCGGTCCAGTGCTGAGCCTAGAAAGAGAAACACTCCAAAGAGAAAAATGCTACATCAGCCCTTTGGAAGGAACTGCAATGGCAAGAACAGCTAACATCTGTTGAACACTCACAGTATGTCAGACATCGTTCTAATGCTTTATGTGGATTAACTCCTCACAACAAACCTATGAGACAGGTGCTGTTATTAGGGCCTGTCTAGGGCTATACAGTTAGTGCTGGAGCCAAGATTCAACCAGAGACAGCCTGGCCAGTGGGCTCTCACGCAGGCTGGGTCCAGAGGGGATGGTGGTTAGGGAATTCCCAAACTCTCCCCTGGTCCAGTCCGTTTTCCTGGATCCACAGCCACCACCCACAGGACATTCCTGGCAGAAGGCAGAACATGCACAAAGGCATGGAGGATGAAAGCCAATGAGATATCAGAGAATAACAAGCCATTCTTTGAGGTAGAGTAATGTTTTTGTTTGATTTGGTTTTGGGGGGTAGGGGAGAAAAGACAGGCAAGATAGAGCCAATTGATGAAGGGTCTTACATCAGGCAAGACTTTGGACTTAATCTAAATAAGCAGAGGTGCACCAAGTGCCCAGTACTTAGCACACAGTAGGCCTTCAATAAACAAAAGTTCCTTTCTCCTTGTGCAGAGAGGCCAATGGGGACTCACTGAGGCTTTCTAAGCCAAGGAGTCACAAAATCAAACTTGCATTTTAGAAAGAATGTTGCTCTGTTCCTCTTGTCATTTCAGATGAAGCCCTTGCAGGGTAAATGTGATATTGATGATGATCAGGACATAATACTAAAATGACATAATATAATGATAAATGCGCTTATTGGGTGTTTACTACGTGCCAGGTATTATCTTTACACTTTACGTATGTTAAATTCATTTAATTCTCACAACAATCCTATGAGTTAGACACTATTCTTATCCCCATTTTGCTGACGGGAAAACTGAGGCCCAGAGAGGTTAAACTAGGCAGTGTTACCAACTGGGATTCCAACCCAGTAGGTCTGACTTTAAAGCCAGTGCTCCTAAGCCCCAGGCAGCTCTGGTTCCAGGGGAGGAGAGCCTCTAGTACCACCTGCTGCTCCCTGCCCTGCAAGGACACTCCGGACCAGGTCACAGGGATGTTTCCCAGCCACCTCTAGCCCCTCACCCCAGCCCTTCTCTCTCTCACCATTGCCAAGTCAGCCAAACGCAAACTACCCCCAAGCTACCATTTTCTCCCAAAAGGCTGCTAATATTAGAGGGGAAAAAAGGAGTTGCAATAAAAAGTTGTCTCTTAAGCTGCAAAGAGAAAATGAACAAACGAGGAGGAGTGGGCCATCAGATCCCCTGAGATTTCAGGGTGGAAAGTGTTCAATTAAAATGCATTCTGCCAGAGCTCAGCAGCAGCATCTCAACAGAGCCACCATTGTCTCCGTCGAAACTGCTGCTGCCCACAGCCCAGCAAGCAGCAACGAAACAGGCTGTCGTCATGGAACCGGAATGTGGGGTCCTGGCCCTCCCGACAGCACCAGAAACGCCGCTCTGTTTACCCGCGTTGCCCCTATTTAAAAACAAAACAAAAAGCCCCACTCCACCCTCGGCCCTTCAGCATCCAAGACACCGGGGAAGGACAGACGGCGGTGGGAGGACACTCCATATGCTGGCAGTGTGAGGCAAGTCTGCCAGAAGATTCCCAATGGGCTGGCCAGGCTGGGAGAGACAGCAGCCCCCAACCCAGGATGCTGAAAAAGTACTTTTGAGAATATAGAAAAATCAGATACAAATAGCTATCTGCATGCGGTATAAACAGCCCTGGAAGGGCCCCGGGCCCCTTTAGAAAATCTTTATGCCCAAAGAATCTGGAATGTTTGGCCAAGGGCTCGGAGTCCAGGTGCTGTTCATGCAGACTCCCTGCATAAATGAGAAGCCCTGCAGGGCAGAGACAGGCCTGTGGGTCCAGCCAACTCTGGGACAGGGGCAAGCTGAGGCCAGCCAGCCGGCCATGGCTACAGCATCCCAGCCTCCACCCCAAACCAGTGAAGGGACTCTCCAGAGGCAGGGGCCTGGAGCCAGGATCACGCAGTAGGCTGAGCTCAGAAACAGGGTGTTGAGAGTAACTGGCACATTCAAGGTGCTGACTTGTCCCCACTCCACTCTGCAGAGGTCCCAAGGACAGGTTTAATCAGTAACTCCAGACGGGAGGAGGAAGGAGAGTTAAAGGTGCTCAGAAATCCGTCCACCAGTTCTAGGAGAATGTGAAACTCGTGCTACCTGGGCCCCCAAATGAACCCCTCCTCCCACACACACACACACACACACACACACACACTGATCCAATGGTATGAACTATCCAGAATTCCTGGACTCTATATACTATTTGAAGATACCACCTCACCTTCTGCCTCAAAGGCTTTCCTTCCCTTCCTGATGTGCCTAAATCCTCACCCTTCAGGACCCGACTCCAGCATCATGTCCTCTACACAGCTCTCCTTGACCTCCCCAACTAGTTGATCATTCTGAGTAATAGAACAAGAACTGCACAGAGCCTCCTAGGACACTAGGAAACTTTTCCCTAGTGTGTGTGTGTGGCGGGGTGGGGGGATAAGGGTGGTGAGAGGGACTATAACTGACTCCCTGTATTTCAGAACTAAAAGCAATGGGGGCAGAAAAGATTTCAACTCAACCTAAAATGGAACTTCCTAACAATGAGGATGTGATGATTACAGGAGGGGATACCTTGTCAGGTAGCAAGATTTCCCTGTTATCCAGAGGAATCAATCATAGGCAATTTGATCAGCACTGTGGCCGAAGGTCCCTCTGTTTGGGGTGAGCAGGTAAACTGCATGAAACCACATCAAGGACCCAAGACCTTTCCATAAAGGCCTGAGCAGGGTGGAGGAAGGTAAGAGAGATGCTCATGGTGAATTCCTCAGCAGAGGGGAGTGGCTCTTGGGGTACAGCTCCAGCCTTTCCAGGGAATCCCAGACAACCAAGGGAAGGGAGGAGCAGAGATGGAGAAGAGAGACATTCCACGGGGCAGCTGGCTTGTTGTTCCCTGGAGTGGGCCATGTGACTGACCCACTCCTGATTGCCAGGTTGACCTCTCCAGTCCAGGCTCGTGGAGGCCAAGACTTTTCTCCTGCCTCCTCTCCTGCATCACTGCCACCATCACCACTCCCACCACCATGCCTCACTACGACTACTGAACAGAAGATCAAGAAAGGAACAGTCAAAGATTCAGACACCTTCTCCCTCATCATTCCCAAGCCCAGGACCCATCACTCTCCTCCTCAGGGAGAAAGCATCCTGGATGCTGCAGCTCCTGCGAGGGCAGAGGGTAGATGGGATGACGGCCCAGGCCGAGACCAGCAGGCATCCAGGTCATTCTCTAATAACATCATCATCATCAAGATGGAAATGACCATTTAATGAAGGCTATTCTATGCCAGGCCCCACGCTGAGTATGCTACATACACTGTCTTTGATCAGTCTATTCTCTCTGCACAACAACCAGAATTATCCTACTTCTAAATCAAAAGGTAGATCCTGTCACTCCTCTGTTCAAAGCCCTCAAAGTGAGGATTCCCACCTCACTCGGGGAGAAAACCAAAGCCCCTTCAAAAGCCTACAAACCACCTCCACACACACACCCCTCTGACCCCAGCTCCTACTCCCTTAGCTCCAGCCACGCTGGCCTCCTTGCTGTTCCTTCAACAAATCTAGCTTGTCTGACACCCTCCTTAACCCTGTGGTGGCACATTCTTTGACCAAAAGGAAGGGTCTGGATATTCTATACCACAAGTATCTTGGGTGCCAAATGCTGGGCACCTCCTCACCCTGTCTGCATGTTCCTCCACTTGGGCTCCTCAAGGCAGACAGACGTCTCTGCCTCAATCATCGAAGAAGGCCCAGCACCTGGCCCAGGGCTGGCACACAGCAGGTGCCCATCAGACATATGTGAATAAATCAAACCACCTCTAGGCACTCGGTCTGTCCTTATATATTTTGATTTCTTTATGTACCACTTCACATACTGTTCTTCATTTTACAGAATATGAGAATGGGCAGAAATTCTGAGTAGACAAAATCGAGCTAGAACTAGATCCTACCTTGAAGAAATTTAGAACCAGGTGAGGGAGAGACAGAAGATGTAAACACAGAGAGGTGTAACATGAAGCAGGACGGCCATGTGAGCAGCACCCATAGTGCCAGGAGTGCCAGGGGGAGGAGAGCTGGGGGAGTGGGGGAGGCTGCACACAAACAGCTAGACATTCACACCCTAGAGGGGACTGAAGAAGGGAGAGGAAGGTGGGAAGCCTGCTCATTCATTCACTCATTTAACATTAACTTTCAAGGTTTTCTTTGCCAGACACTGCACTGAGTGCCGGGGGTAGAGAGACAAATGAATAAAACGTGAGGAGAACCCACAGGCTAATGTGGGAGAGAGAAAAACATCAGTATAAACTAAGGTGATATGTGGCAAGAGAGGATGCGTGGATGTAAGCACCATGGGCACAGACATCTTCATTTCCTGCCCTGCTCTACTTCCAGCACTTAGAACACAGTCAGGCTCATAAAAGCTTCTCGTTACACATTTGTTGAATAAATGAATGAAAGCGCCAATGAAGGGATGTACAAAGCCTCACTGGAGGCTGGTCAGGGAAGGCTCCCTGATGTAACATCTGAGTCTTAAGGATGCACAGGAGTTATCCAGACGGAAAGGGGGCATTCCTGGTGACCAGAACTGCAAAAGCAAAGCACAGAAGCAAGAGAGTGCTAGGAGCAATGTGACGTTCTGGGGTGTGTTCACGCCTAGGTGAACGTGTGATGTGACAGGACACAGAGCACATGAGGAGAAGCCTGACTTAGGAACACCTGGGAAGGCCCTGATCAGACAGCACATTAGGATGAGGTCTTTGGGCCCCGGAAGGGTGCACAGGACAGAGGCAGGACAACCAGTCAGGACCAGCTGCACCAGTGCAGCTATGAGCTGGTGAGGGCAGGGGCTTCAGCAGGCCCCAGAGAGAGGCCCTGTGCAGGAACCTTTTACCAATCACAGGTGCCAGACCCCAGTGAGGAGGGAGGCAGCAAAGAGAAGCCCAACACATTGCGAACAGGCAGGAGAAGTGCAGCCCCGCCAGAGCCCTCACTGGAACACCACAAAACTGCTTGGGGGAGTTGGGAGCAGAACCACATCACATGTCGTACACAATCACCAGAGCAGGGACCCCTGTGACTGGCTGGGGGCAAAGAGGAGTCGGGAGAGAAACCAGAGAAAGTGCTCACTCTTCATTTCATTTTCACTTTGAGCACACCAGAGCTGGGGAAACGCCCTGGCCCAGGAGAGGAGAAATCTGGCTCGGGCCCAATAACCAATAACCGGAGTGACCTTGGGCAGGTTACCTGACCCCTGGACTCAGCTTCCCCATCTATCAGCCAGAGCTGCCACCACGAGCCCCACCACATCCCACCCCCAACAGCATCCTGGAAAGGCTCCCATCAGATAAGGACCAGCTCTGCATGGTTCTATAAAACACCTACTGTGTTTTCTTCCTTGTACCAGAGGGGAGGCGGGAAAAGAACACGCCCAGCCCCTGCCCCCAGGAGAGAATTTAACAAAGGGACTCAAGCAGGCAGTGCAGGACTCAGGAGAGGACATTCTCGGGCACATTCTCTGGTCAGTCTGACTGCCCAGCCCAGGGAGGGAGAGAGGAAGTGGTGAGCTGTTTTACAATCCATCAAATTAATTGCCCCAAATGGGAAATTTACAGGCCTCCTACAGCCTCCTGTGTATCCCATAATCTCCCATGGCCCTAATCTCCTGAGAAAGAATGTGTGGGCTGTAATCTTTCCAGCCCACTGTTCTCAGGGGCAATGCCTTGGAAAAACCTCAGTTCCTACCAGTGGTCACCCCCAACCAAAAGCCCCCACGCTGGTGGCTGGCCAGGGCCTGACTCCGCCCACCTCCACCCACCAGCAGCTAACCTAGCTGACCTTGGCCTAGACTCTGGCCTCAGCAAGAAGACCTGCCCAACCAGCCCCTTTGGTAAATACAACTTTTGCTCTCTCGTTTTTCTCCTTAAGAGGAATAGCCTTCCGGAGGCAGAACAAGGAAAAATGCCTTCTGGGCAGACTCATCCATGGGACAAGTGAAAACCCCTGATGAGGTGTCAGGTGTGGTTCTAACGTCAGCTCACCCTATACCTGCTGGGAAACCCTCTTCCCATCTCGGGCCTCACCTTCATCTGAGAAATGAAGGGAATGTAAAACAGCCTCCCAGGAACCTCTCATCCACCCTCTCCACAACCCAAGTGTCACCAGCAAACTGCAGTAAACCTGGATCTCTTTCAACCACTAGAGAGCTGCAAGATCTACTGTCCAGAGGGGAAGAGTCTTCCAGCTGGCGGGCAACACCCCACCCCAATAAGGAAACTCCCCATCCACCCCAGCATCTAACTCTCTCCCTCCACGTCATTTGTACCGCACACACGCCCTTGCCTCCTCCAGGCCTTTGCCCCCGTCCCTGCATAATGAAGTCTTTGTCTAGGCCCTACTCAGATATCACCTCCTCCCTGAAGACTTCCTGGATCTCTCCCTTCAGTCTCTCCTGACTTCTCCACTCAACGGGCCTTGAGGGCAAAGGAATCTCTTACTCATCACTAGTGACAGGAAACTCACTTTATCACAAAATATTTCAGAGGGCTCTGCACAATCTGAAAGCACCCACATCTAACAGGCCTTGAATCACCACCGGGTGAAGTTTCCCAGACACTGTTCAGGCAGTCAGGCTCCTTGAAGTTGATTATGCTCCTGGGAGCCAGAACTGCTCCTGTTAATAACCAGCGTTTGGAGCCGGCCCCATGGCTTAACGGTTAAGTGTGCGCATTCCACTACTGGCGGCCCGGGTTCGGATCCCGGGCACGCACCGACGCACCGCTTCTCCGGCCACGCTGAGGCTGCCTCCCACATGCAGCAACTAGAAGGATGTGCAACTATGACATAGAACTATCTACTGGGGCTTTGGGGGAAAAAAAAAAAAGGAGGAGGATTGGCAATAGATGTTAGCTCAGAGCCAGTCTTCCTCAGCAAAGAGGGGAGGATTAGCATGGATGTTAGCTCAGGGCTAATCTTCCTCACAAAAAAAGTAAAATAAAAAAATAACCAGTGTTTGAACCCTCTCTCCTTGACAAACAGCCTCCTCATTCACCACCGACGAAAGCCCAACAGAGAAGGACTGATCAGATCCTCCTTTACAGAGAGAGCAAGGATTCAAACCCAGGTCTTCTAAATCTGATTCCAACCCTGTGTTCTCCCCACCACACCTGGAGGTGCAGGCAGTCCTGAAGCCTACGGAGGAGACTTGGGCTTGGGAGAGACACCATCCAAATCCCACCTCCCCACCACACCGGCCTCCCTCCCAGGAGCCACACCCAGAGCAGCAGAGACAGCCAATCATGGACTCTGGACAGAGGAATAGCAGAGGACATTTACTCCATACTCTCCACTGTTTCCAACCATGCTCGATTACCTCTGGTGACAGTGAACTCCCTACATCCTGAGATATTTCAGAAGATTCTGTTGTAAATCTGGAGCTAAAACCTTTCTCCCTATAGTTTTCCCAGAGAATACGACTCTTCTATGTGACAGCGCTTCAGATACGTGCAGCCAGCCCTCACTTCCCTGTGGGTCTCCTCCTCCTCACAAGAAACATCCCTAGTTCCTTCAGTTGTTCCTCAGGAGACAAGATTTCCAGTGCCCATTATAGCCACCCTTTCAGAAGAGCTGAAGCTGGACACATCCCTCTTAAAAGGGTAATCCCAGAATGGGTCCCGGTACTCCATCTGTGATCTCCCCAAAGCAGAGCAGCAGCATCACCTCCCATGTTATGAGCACTATACTTCCACTAATGTAGCCTAAAATAAAATTAGCATTTTGAGTGGTCACATCATCTTGTTGACTCCTATGAAATCATGGTCAGTAAACCCCTTTGTCCCAGAGCTCCATCTCCCAGAGGGCCCTGGCCATGCAGGGGCATGGACGAAGCACATTGCCCTCAGCTAGATAGAGCAGAAAGTGCAGGAACTTTGGAGTCAGACGTGGGTTGGAATCCTAGTCCTGCCACTTACTTACTGAGTGACCCAGACAAGTTACTCACCCTCTCCAAGTTTCAATTTCCTCAGCTACAAAATAGGGAAGAATTTTACCACACCAGGCTAATTTGAGAAATAAATAACATAAAGTACGTCAGTCCCTAGCCCAGACCAGGGACTTTCTCAAGGTCAAAGCTGGTAAGTGGCTGGGCTGGGATCAGAGTCAAACCCAAGGCTGTCAACCCAAAGCTTTGTGGCCTTAGGCAGACCGCTTCCGCTCTACCCTGTTTTCCTGACCCACGACCCTAACCACCTGAATATCATCTTTGCTTTGTCTTTCTCCCTGCCCTGGACTGTGATTCCTTGAAGACACCCTTGTCCTTGTAGCCCCAGAGTCTGGCATAGTGCCACCTGGTACAAAGTAGGAGCTAACAAACGCTGATGAACGAATTACTGTATGAACCAGTCACTTAAACTGGTATCAAGAAGACAGGCACCTCTTTTGCCCTTTCTCAGCAGCTCCAATCCCACCAGCACGAGCTGGGTAGCAAGAAGCATTTATTTCATAAAGGCTTACAGTACTGAATCATGCCAGCACGATTCCTTCCAGACAGGGAAGCCCATTTCACAGTCCCCAGTTCTTTCTTTGATCTCCTTGCCTACCCAGAACACAGCGATGTGTGCCTTCCCTGATGACAAAACCTCCAAGACTAGTGAGGTTTGCTCTGAGCTGCTCCTGGAGCCAGGCTGAGCTGCGTGTAGTCAGATGGGTGTCATCTGGGATGGTCCCTGGTGACCCCAAGATGGCACAGGTCCTATGTGTGGGGGTGGGGGGGTTGATGCCAGGATTTCTCCAGCCCCAGCTCTCTGGGGCTTCATTAAAAATATCTCCTCCCTGTTCCCAGGTAATTAGTAATAGGAAAAAGAAAGACACACCTGTTCATATTCAACAGGCATCTCAAAATCATCCAGGCCACCCCTGATAGAGCACTCTTGTCTCACCATCTGTGCCACTGCTCAATGCCACACTGTCTTCATAACCCAAATACTACCAGTCCTTCAGAGCCTGGTTGTGAGTTCCCCTTTAAAGACTTTGCCAATTGTTCCTAAGGCTCTGGAGTCAGTGAGAACTTTGGTTCCATCAATTCTGAGCCTTAATTTCCCCATCCCACCGAACGGGTACATAATCATCAACTCCAAGGTTGTAACATGGTTAAGTGTGATATAAACATGTGGCCACATACTACACACAATAGGTGTTCACTCAACCTTGTTTTCTTTCTCGCTGGTCTATTGCATCCCAGGGCCTTGAATCATTGTTGTCTTGGCCATGGCTCAGCTTCAACTCTGCAGCGAGAACCTCGAGAGAGTGGATGGCATCTCCTCTGGCCACCTCAAGTACTCATACGGCTTTGAGAACTCGACAGGCATTCAAACACTCCCAATGGTTAGCTGGTAAGCCAACCCATTTTAATTCACTATGGTCATCGTGGACAGGCATGATAGAAAATATCTGTTTTCAGATAATTCCCCGGAAGGATGGACTGAAAGCCAGCATGGATATAAATCAGGATGCCGTGTGGTCCCCAGACTGGAGAGGAGTCTTTGGCGACACCCAAGCCAGAGTACCCAAGGCCCGTCCCTCTCCCTCCGGGACTCTTGGGCTATGGCTCCCTCGGATACAGGGAGGCACCGCTCAGTGGCTGACTGGCTTCTCAGGCACAGTCCCAAGGAGAGAATGCCACAGAATTCACTGAACCATTTAATCAATTCATTCCACAATTATTTTCTCTCACCACGAACAAAAAAGGTAACCATGTGAGGTGATGCCTGTGTTAACTAGTCTGATTGTGGTGATCATTTCACAATGTATATATACATCAAGATATCAAGTAGTACATCTTAAATATGTACAATTTTTGTCAATCATAGCCCCATAAAACTATAAGAAAATTATTTTCTGAGCACCTGCTTGTTCCAAGCACTATTCCAGGCACTAGAGGTACAGCCTTGAATAAAACAGGCACTGTTCCGCGTCTTCATGGACATTAAATTCTAGCGGAAGAGACAAATTAATAAATTAAAATACAATATGTCCGGATTGAGGACTCTAAAGAAAAAGGAAGTAGGATTAAGGGAAGAGTATACTGGGGGAGAGGAGTCAAGAAAGGCTGCCCTGAGAAGGTGACATCTGAGCAGAGACCTGAAGAAAGTGAGGGAGAAGTAGGCCAGGGGAATATCTGAAGGAAAACATCCCAGACAGGTACAGGTACAAAGGCCCTAAGGCTGGTTGTGCCTCACATGTTTGAGGAACAGCAAGGAAGCTAACACGCCTGGAGCAGAGCAACAGGAGGAAATGAGGTTGGACAAGTAACGGGGATATGGGAGAGCAGATGACACAGGGCCTCATGGGCTGTAAGGACTTTGGATTCCCCTGTGAGATCGGAGCCCATAGATGGTTTGAGCTGAGGCGGTGACATAATCCAACTCCTACTGCAGAACAATCTCTGGCTGCTATATTGGGGGAGGGGAAGAGAAACACGGGGACTCATTAGGTGGCTACTGCACTAGTCCAGGCAACTGCTCTCAGTGGCGTGGACTAGGGTGGTAGCAGTGGATATTGTGAGAACAGTCTGATTCTGGATACATTTCAAAGTAGAGCCAGCAGGATTTTAAAAGCTCCCTGGAAATGTGCCTGATGCCAGGTAGTCCTGGGCATTATCAGCTGCTTGTACTGGGGAGACCTAAAGACAAACTGAATTTGATCCACTGAGCCCCGACCTGGGCATGCAAGTATGGAAGCTGCATCATGGCAGAGGTACAGGCAGGAAGCCACGTGACTGTGTTTGTGTGTGACAGGAGGTGGGGACGCTCTCAAGTGGCCGGGAGGGGCCTCTCCCAGCAGGACTCACCACCCTTCACCTCCTGCCCTGGTTCTGAAGGGCTGGGTGGCTCATGAGCAAACTGCTCCCGGCTTTTCAAGGTAGAAGGCGAATTCCTTCGCAAGGAAGCCCACTGAGGCAACTTGGTGATCTGGGTCCAAGCCCTGGCTCTACTGTCTCCTGCTGTGTGACTCCGGGTAAGTCGTCTGGGTCTGGGTCCCAGTTCCACACGTGTAAATGAGGATCATAATACACCACCTGTGTGAAGGGCCATGTGAAGGACCAGTGAGCACACAGTAGGCACTGAGTAAGTGCTGGTTACATGGTTCCAGAAACAAGCCCAGGGCACTCTCCGGACACCAGACAACAGACCAGACCAGAAGACCACAGCCAGGAGCAACGGTGTTAGATGGTTCCACTTCACGTGCCTGCAGACGTCATTTTCACACAGTTTCCGTCAGACCCACAACCTCAGTTAAAGTTTAAAGTCCTGCACGAGGACCTTTGGCATAGCCTGCATATAAACTAGCTGTAGAAATAAGTCCTGAAGGCCTCAGAAATCAGGACAGACCAAAGGAAAATAAGGCAATGGGCCTAAGAAAAAAGTGAAAGCCTTCTCCATTTCTCCTCTTCCCTACTATCTCTGGGTGGCATTTAAGGAGGCTGGGAGGGAGGATGAACAAGAGAGTGAAAGGGTGTTGTATCTGTCAGATAATTAAGTCTACGAGGAATTATGATACACTGGGGAACAAAAGCCTAAATATAAAGAGTTTTTCCTCAAAGTCTTCTTCAGTTGGAGCTGATAAACACACAGGTTCCATTAACCTGAATCCAGGGTCTTCCCCGCATGTGCCCTCCTCCCAGCCCCCACCCTTCCCCTAGAAGCACTGAGCACACAGGCCTGGGAGCCAGATTTCCTCTGTCCGGGGGGTGGGGCCAAAGCCACGGTGACAGGACATCTGTCCAGTGCCCAGGGCTGAGGAGGGACGAGGTAAGGAGAGTGAGGCCACCCTCGGCAGCTGCTACTTAGAAGGTCCTGATGGTCCAGCGAGACCGAGGGCGACTCTTGCACTTCCAGCGGGTCAGGTTTTAACTGGGTCACCCCTCGGACACTCACACCACCCACTCTTTATCTCCGTCTCTTTCTATTTTAAGGCAGGAGGGCTGCCAGGCAGTGGTGTGGGTTACCTGCTTCTCCTGTGGAGGCCAAACCCCTCACCTGCAGGGTGGGAACCCTTGCAGGCTCCAACCTACCTCCTCCAGACCCACCCCTGCAGGCAACCAGTGCGAGCTAGAATCTGGGAGAATGACTGCCGCCCCCAGCATATCCCACCTTCCTCCCCAACAAGCAGGGTGGGGCCCCGGTCACACCCCTGCTTAAGCCAGTTCCCTGGATCCGCACTGTCCTCAGGACGAAGCCCCACCTCCCCTGAGCAGCCCTTTATGCAGCCCCCTTCCTCTCTCAAGGTCCTTGAACGTGTCATGCTCTCATACCGCTCTGCCCTTGCTGCTTCCTCCCCCTCCAACACCCAAACCCCCTTCCATGACCCAACAAATCCCTGCTTGTTTTTCAAGGTCCAACTTAGGCTCCCCTACCCCAGAAGCCTTCCCTCCAGTCCCCATGCTTCCCTTATCAGATCATTTGCATGCACAGTATCCTCTAGTTGTTGACATGTCTGTGTCCCCACCACAGCACAGGCTCCTGGGCCCCTTGAGGACACCAATGACATTTTGATTCATAATGCCTACTATGTACCAGATAGCTTCGGGAGCCATTGACACAGCAGTGATTATGACAGACAAAACGCCTGCCCTCAGGAAGCACATATTCTAGTGACAGTAACAGACAACACACCGGAGTACTTTCTATACTCGACTATTCTGAGTACTTTATATCAACTCATTTAATCCCCACCACAACTATTATTATCCCCATTTTACAGATGAGGAAACTGAGGTTCCAGATTACACAACTTGCTCAGGATCCACAAGCTAGCAAGTGGCAGGGCAGGATTCAAACCCAGGCAATCCTGTACCAGGGACCATGCTCCCAACTATTTTGCCTCTCAGTGCTGTTTTCTCTGCTTTACTCATTTTGGTGTCCAAGCCAGTGCTCGGCATAACCCAGTGCTCAGTAAAAGCCTGCTCAATGGAGGGACCCCTCAACGATGACTGCTGGTCCCCCTGCCTGAGCACCCATTCCTCTTCTCATCCCCACCCAATCCCCACTCACAGGACCCCCCAAGTTTTCTTGACTCATCCAGCCCCTGAATCCTCTCTTCCTGCACATTCCTCTCCATCCCGCACCTGCACTACTTGTCCTGACACTTCATGAACACCACCTGACCATCCTATCACCTGAAGATGTGTGCACCTCTTGCTTCACCAGCTCCCTGGGCCCCCTGATATCCCCCAGGGTATGACAAATGTGGCCCCAGGTACCTGGCAAAAACGATACAGAAATGCTGAACTGAATCTGGCCTCCCCTCTCCATTTTTCCATTATCACTGGAGCTATTTTTCCTCTTGCCCAGGGGAAGCAAGCCAGGGCTTTGGTCAGACAACTTTTGCTGCAACTATATCCAAACTGCCTAAACCCATAGCTATAACAGCCAAGGTCTTAATTAGAGTGCAGCTGTGGTAAAAAACACACGTAGGGGCCGGCCCGGTGGCGTAGCAGTTAAGTTCGCGTGCTCCACTTCGGCAGCCCAGGGTTCACTGGTTTGGATCCTGGGCGCGGACCTACGCACTGCTCATCAAGCCATGCTGAGTCGGCGTCCCACATAGAGCAACTAGATGTACAACTATTACATACAACTATCTACTGGGGCTTCGGGGAGAAAAACGGAAAAAAAGGAGGAAGATTGGCAACAGATGTTAGCTCAGGGCAACTCTTCCTCAAAAAAAATAAATAAAATTTAAAAAAAAAACACACATAGCAGTGGATGTTTTTAACCTTTGGCAAAATCCATCAGGATGTTCAATGTCCCCCATTAGAAAACGCCCATAACAAAATCTGAGCTGGACAGTACACACAGTACCCTCTGTCTATACCAGAAAACAGAGTCCCTGTGGGATGTAAGTCAAGGAATTAGCCAATATATTTGGACCAGTGGAGCCATTACACAGAAAACAGAAAATACCTGGTGTTAATGGAAATACTTGCTAAAATTTATTGGACTATACTATGTTCAGAAACTGAGTACTTTACATGCAGTATTCTCATTTAATCACTGCAAAAGACCCGTGGGGCAGATACCAGCATTTGCCCCATTTTACAGAGGTTAAATAACTCGCCCAGTTCCACAGCCACAAAGTCGGGCTGCTGAGCCTGTGCGCTCACTCATGACCCTATAGCTGCCCCATCTAGAGCCTGGAGTGGGAACAGCTGAACTGTGTGCAAGGCCGAGTCCAGTCAGAATCCCTCAGCATGCGACAGTAGCCTCAGGGAGGTGGTCCCTTCACCTATCCCACCTGATAGCAACCCACCAGGCAGGGCTTTCCAATGGGAAGGAGCCACGGTCATCTCAACAGCCTGGCCGGGGGAGTCCTGAGGCCACGTCCAGCTCCAGAAAGGTTTCAGATGGGAAGGGATGGGGGAGCCAGGGGAATGTTATCAACCTGCAAGAAGGAAGTCGAGGTCCTCAGCAAGGACAAAGTCTCCGGGGCCATAGAATGCTTAACATAACTTAAAAACTGACTCTCTTGGCTCTCTGCCTGGAGGCCCCGAGCTGGAGTTACCAGGCCCTTTTCCCCTATCACCGAGGCTCTGCTTCTGAGCCAAGGGCATTCCTGTTCCCTCCCCAGGTGGCCACTGCTGCCATCACCACACCCCTCACAATACCCCGAGGTACCTATGGGGACAGAAAAGACAGCCACCTTCTCCCTGCTTCCCCCCACGGACTAATGTCCAAGGCCAAGGACCTGAGCAATAGCCCAGAGGCTTCAGGGAAGCACTGAATGTGAGCTTTTCAGGCTACTCTCCTCCAAAGGCCAAACCCTTTCACCAGGAAGAGGAGTTTATTCAGAACATTCTTTCCACTTTGGGTGGACTGCCTCAGTCAGTCTCTGAGCCCAGGGTGTGGCCCTCTGGATGAGTCTGCAGAGCCATCTCCAGGCACAGCCCATACCACCCCCATCAGGAGCCTTCTCTACAATCAGACATGCATATGTCAGGGGCAGGGGGTGCCAATGCCCACCAGGTCAGCCAGAGCTACAGAGATGACACAACTAAAGGCCTCACAGGGTTTGCTCCCATGGAGTCCCACACCAGCAGCCCAGGCTGTGGCCTCACATCCCTCTTCATGGCCACAGCCCCTAAGTGCGTTGTGTGAAGCTTGAGCATTTCCCTGAAATGAATCGGAGCACAGCCCGCCACAGAACAGAGTGAGACAGACCAAGCAGAGCACAAGGGGGCTGTGAGGACCCCCAATTAACGACAGCTGGGTTCAATCCCAGCCCTGCCACCTGTGCTGCGAGTTCCACAACCTCCCTGTGCCTCCTCACCTTTCTGACCTGTAAAATGAGGATCATGATAATACCTACCTCATAGGGCTGGTACAAGGATTAAATGAGCCCACGTCTGTTAAGCCCTTAGAATGGCGCACACGGTGAGCATTAGACAAACGTTTGTAAAATAAACAAACAAGGACTCAACAAAAGCAACTGGCTTCCCAGTGTGACAGTCCCTCTGCCCCCGAGCTCAGCTTACTGAACCCCAGAACCAAGCAAAACCCAACACAGACCTTAAAGAAAAAAAATTCTCAAACCTTTCCATGGACTCAAGGAAGTAATCAGCACCAACCAGGTCCTTCCATCCCCAAGGAGCAGCCTAAAAAAGGCCCAGCAAGATCATCACACAACACGATTATTACACTGAAATCATGGGGCTCCTCAGACACATAGAGCCTTTGAAATAAAAAGAGTGTGTTTTAGATTCTAATTTAAATATCTATCTATTCACAGAATAGGAAGCCAATTACTTGCCTCTCCCCTAAAGAATAAATATCCCCTCTGAGTTTTGGAAACCACCTGGTGCCCAACACACAAACACGTCTAGGCATTTTCAGGTGAGGAAGGCTGGGAAAAAGTCGAAGCAGAGGCTGGCTGAGCTCCCTCCCGCTCCCACCCACACACCAGGGGTAAAAAAATGTAATTATTCAAAGCCTCGGTAAACGGATGCAATTTCAGGTACACCAATTCGATTTAGCAATGCATTAATGGGTACAGTGATTATAGACATTTAGCTTCACAGCATTCATCTCTCTATTTTTTTTTAATCCCCAGGTCAAAATGTGTTGAGGTAAAAAATCTTTCCAAACACTTTCATGGGCAGGGAACAGAACCATTTCCTGGGACCCTGACGGCTGACTTTGTGTCCCTTCTCCCCCCTTCAGCTTACAAACCCCAATTTACTCCCACCTTCAAACAACCCTCCCTCTTTCTATAGCTGCCAGTTTCAAGAGGGTCATGCCAAATGTCAAATAAACCAACCCACACCAATTTGTTTGGGCACCGACTCTGTGCCTGACACCGTCCCCAGAGAGCTGGTGAGCTGTTCATGGCACTGAGTCACAATCCTGCCCCTGCTCTATCTCCCCCAGGGCCAGCTCAGGGAAGACTGCAATGCCAGACACCTCTACAGCTTACTCATCATCACCATTGCCTGCAGGGACACTGACTCTCCCACACAGAGGAAGTATTCCCATTTCTCAACTTAACTGACAACCAGAGCAGGTGAGCAGGCTGCAATGTCAATCACTCAGAACAACCCACTGCTCACCCCAGCCTGTCCTCTGCCCTCAGGAGGGTCCCTAAATGGTCATGGGGTTCTGAGATGTGGAACTGCCAGCTCACCCTCTAGACAGGCACAGTCCCCATTCTGTCACCCACAAGAACAGCCCCATCACCAACCTGTGGGACTGATAGCATCATCTGGGCATAAGGGAGGGTGGCGCATTCCCAATCTCCATGGAGGAAACCAGAGGCCCACCAGGGAGCCTGGCCCCCCAGGATCTACCCTGGGTAACGGGATGGGCATTACAGACAGCCAGACCCTACTGACACTTTCGCAAGGCCTTGCACACAGCTGCATCCGATCAGTTCCGACAGATGTCCTCCTGTATGAAAGGACTCACTATGTCCGAGCACCCACCATGTGCCAGCTAGCATGCGAGGAGCTTCATAGGCCATCACATTTAATTCTCAACACCGGGGAGGAAAGTAGCACTGTCATCATTGTACAGATGGGGGAGCTGAAGCTCAGAGACGTTTCCACGTTCAGTGTCCATAAAATCACCTGTGGAGCTTGTAATAATGCCGATTCCCAGTCCCACCCTCTAGAGGTTCTGTCTCAGCATTCCAGAATGCTGCTTCTACCTCCAGTCTACCCTTGCTGCTCACTCATCAAGGGCTCTAGTATAGACACCAGGGTTATTGCCTCCAAAAAAAAGAGCCAGCTGCCCTGCCAAGCAGTGCAAACACAAACACTAACACCTGGGAACAGCGCAAACATGAACACTAACACCTGGGAACACTCTCATGGCGGGGGCAAAGGACAGGGAGGAAATCAAAACTGCCCGTTTGGAAAATGTGTCAATCCTAAGTACGAGGAAACTGTTCATCTTCTCTTTGGTTGGACACAGCCATAAAGGGCTTCAAAGACGAGGAATCATTTCTTTGATATTTAGCACCAACCATTTAGTGCCCAACTTCCCTTTAAAGCCAAGTCTCAACAACAAAGCACAACTCTCCCTCTGGCTAGCCTGATCTCAGGAGACTCCCCCAAAGAGAAGAAACCGCAGCTCTCCTGCTGCCTGAGCCACATTTCACCAAGGGGAGGGGCTTCCTTTACAGGAGTAGTAATGATAATAGTTAATTCTTATATAGCATGGACAGTTTGCCAGGCACTGTTTTAAGTCAGCAGTACTGTCACTGTCCCCATTTTACAGATGAAGAAACATCTGAAGACACAGAGAGGTTTAATTGACCTGTCCAAGCCAGCAGCAGAGCCAAGATTTCAACCTGGGCACTCAGACTCCAGAATTCATGTTTTGTAACCCCCAGGTGGCACCAGCCCTTACACACAGGAGTTGGGGAAGCCCTAGGGCAAATCCCCAATTACATGACTCGCCTGAAGCCCTACTTGTTAGGGATGCTGTCCAGGACCAGTCCCTACTCCTCAACTCCATGCCAGCCTCTTCCAGGCGCAGACAGGCACACACACACTACACCTTCGCCCCTGTCCCCCAGTGCCTTCCCACTTCCTCCACTGGCCTCTCCCGTCTCGGGCTGCCTGCTGCTCTCCTCCCCAGCAGCCTGGCCTTCCTCACACTCATTCTGAAGCTCCCTAGGGCCCCCGCCTCAGGGCCCCAGCTCCAGTCACCCATACTGCAACTGTCCAGTGTCCATCTTCTCTCCTGGACTGGGCACCGCTGGAAGGCAGAGATGGTGACCTCTATTTCTCGCCACAGCACCCAGTGTGGTGGGCATATAGCAGATGCTTCATCAGTCTGGTGACTGAACGGATGAACCTTGGACCAAAAGCCATCCAGCCTCTGATTAGACTGTTCCTCCAATAAGGTGCTCACCACTCCTCAAGGTGGCCCACTGGTTCCATCCCTGGACTTGCACAGACAACTCAGTTCACAAGTAGAGAGAATACGATTATTGCAGAGGTTACTGCATCAATGTGAAACACTGCTCTGGCTCCACTCCTTCCAGGAAGGAGATGGTCTCATCTCCCACTTCACCCAGGGGGAGGGAACACAGAAGGCTGCGTAGCCAGGGGCCTGTGTATAGGGCTGGAATGGGCCCTCTGCCCCTTCCATCCCCCGAGCAAACTACGCACCCCCTGCACTGCAGAGTGTTCCAGGGAAGCACGGGAGGTAGCCAACAGCCCCTGGGAGAGACTGCATGCTAACTCCAAGCTGTCAGACCCCGAGAGGATGAGAAACCCTCGGGAAAAGCCCCTGAGAACACTGGCCATGACGTTGGAAATGCTCTTCTGGCAGAATGTGAAAGAGACAGCCTGGCTCTAAGCAGGCTTAAGAGGCTCATCAGCCCCTAAGCTGCGGTCAGCTGACATGGGGGGGAGGGGGGTCCACTTCCCAGAGCACCAGGGACCTGCCCACTGTCCTGCCTGGGGAGTATCCACCCCACCCATCACTCATCTACCCTTCGGGGGACTTTCTGAGGGAGGCCCAAGGAGGCTTCTGCCTCGGGGTCATCAGGGAAGGTGCAAAGAACCAGTCTGGGGATGTAGACCCAGTACGGAGGATTCAGGACAGAGAGTGGCCATGGGAGCCAGAAAACACCTCGTACCATGGTAGAAACAGCACCCAAACTTGGAGTCGAGAAGACTCAGGTTCACATCCCAGCTCTCCCACTGATGCTCTGGCCTTGGGAAGGAAGACCTTTTAACCGCCCTCCCACCTCAGGCCTCAAGCGCTTGATATGTAAAATGAGGACAATAAAAATACCTGCTTCTAAAAGGAATGTATGTGTTTTTCAACTATAGAGCACTCCGAAGACTATTACTATTGACATCTGTGGCCCGGGCAGCACCAGACAATAAGTCTGTCCTTCAGCGGTCAGAGCCGATAACCAGGTGGCCGCCCAGATTAAGGAGCAGACATCTGTGCAGCCCTCTGAATGCCCAGGAAAGAGGTAAACCAGGAGCTGTTTTCATACCTCATTACCCTGGGCTCTTGGTCTCCAGGTCCCTGCAGCCTGGACAAGGTACCCATGGCCGTGGGACAGCACAACCCTGATAGACAGTTATAGTGTTTGTTTGTTTGTTTGTTTTTTGGAGGAAGATCAGCCCTGAGCTAACATCCATGTCAATCCTTCTCTTTTTGCTGAGGAAGACCGGCCCTGAGCTAACGTCTATTGCCAATCCTCCTCCTTTTTCTCCCCAAAGCCCCAGTAGATAGTTGTATGTCATAGTTGCACATCCTTCTAGTTGCTGTATGTGGGACGCGGCCTCAGCATGGCCGGACAAGCGGTGCATCGGTGCGCGCCCGGGATCCAAACCCGGGCCACCAGTAGCAGAGAGTGCGCACTTAACCACTAAGCCACGGGGCCGGCCCCCAAGTGTTGTTTCTAAAATTAACTTTTTATCTGGAAATCATTTCAAACTTACAGAAGACGTGCAAGAATAGTACAAAGAACCTCCACATACCCCTCACCCAGACTGACCCATTGTTAACATTTTGCTCTGTTTGCTCTATCATCCACGCCCCTGAACACACATACACACAGAATTTTTTTCCTCAACCACTTAAGAGCAAATACTTACGTGCATATTCCCCAAGAATGAGGACGTACTTTTAATAACCATATGGTTATGCAGCTTCTATTGGTCCAAACCAATTTCTGAGTTGAGTCCTACAGTTCGCAGGCTCCTGACCCGGGCAATTCCAGTTCAAGGACACCAGACTTCGCCCACAGCAGCAGCTGAATGCAATTAGGACTCAGAATTCGCATATCCACCCCACAGTTGTGTGGATGCTCTGAAAAGGAGCTCACATTTATTGGGCATTTACTATGTGCCAGGCACTTGCTAAACCCTTTCCATCAATTAATTCATGTAATTCTCACGTTTATCCCCATTTTACTGGTGAGGAAGTAAGGCTTAACCGGACTAGGTAACCCGCTAGGGTCAGGGAGCCATAAATGGTGGAGCTGGAATTAGAATCTAGGGAGCTGATTCCAGAGCCCATGTACTTCCCCACTGCCTCCTTACACATGCTACCACCACATACACAACTCCTATACATTTTTATGCATGATGAAGTCGCCTGGCTGTGCCTTGGGCTTCCAGAAAACCCAACCCTGCTGCCAGGCCAGCATCCAGGGGACTCTGAGTAGGCTGGAAGCAAGAGAGATGGTCTGGCAAAACTCAGTCCAGGCAAAAGACGACCCAAGGTCACAACAGCTGCTGGTGTTGTCTTCCTCGAGGCCTGTACACCTCCTTTTGGGGACGCAGGGCCCAGAGAGGTTGGAAGGCCACAGAGTGGTCTCCTCACTCTTCCCTATCACTTAAGACTGAACATGGGAATTGGTGTCCCAGAGGTACACATTTCTGTTTAGGAAAACACAAAGCCATACAAGAAACATGATGCATCCTGCCCAAGTATTCATCTTAATGGAAGGTAAGGGAGGGAATTTTATAATAAATTAAATTGAGGGTAAAGTCTACATGAAATTTCAGACAGAACCAACATTGTGAGGATGCTTTCCGCCATCCAGTCTCCCAGGTGAGTTGGCCTTCACCCTCTTCTGTCATTAGGACTGTGGTCAAAAGTCTGAGAAGCCTTGCTCAGAGACAACAACATGTCCTCTCTCTTCTCTGATCCCTGAAAAAACTACACTCATACAGCACGCCACTTTAGGAAGTCACTTTATCTCTCTGAGCCCACGTTCCTGCACTAAAAAATGCAATAATTGAGAGCCTCCAACAAGATAATGTTCATGAAGCAGTCTGTAAACAATAAAACAGCAACCTAAAACACTTCTCATTTCAGAAAATCAAACAGTCAATGTTTTGACAGCCATTTGAAAACAATAGGCAAATAAAACCATATTCCACCGTGTTTTTCCTTCTGCCAATATTTACTTAGGACATCATGCCAGTTTACTGAGATGCTACTGTCTTAGGCTGAACAGAAAGATGCAAACCCGTGTCTTTGGGCCGGCCCCGTGGCTTAGCGGTTGGGTGCGCGTGCTCCGCTGCTGGCGGCCTGGGTTCGGATCCCGGGCGCGCACCGACGCGCGGCTTCTCCAGCCATACTGAGGCCGTGTCCCACATGCAGCGGCTGGAAGGATGTGCAGCTGTGACATGCAGCTGTCTACTGGGGCTTTGGGGGGAAAACATAAATAAATAAAATCTTTAGAAAAAAAAAAAAACCCGTGTCTTTTCTGAGGACACAGAAAACTGGAGCAGGCACCTCATAAAGTCACCAAATAGTCCACATCGTGAAGTGCTTTCTTCAATAAGCTCCGTTTTCCAAAGTCCTCAATTTAGGAAGTCCAAAATGCAGTCACACAGAGATCAAGAGAGAATGCAAAGAGCGCCATCAATGCACAAGAATCCTACACCCCTCTCTTCACACACACAGCACTGCAAATCAGCGGTGTCTACCTCCTGTCCTTTCTCTGAAGCAAACCCCTCCCAGGGGTAAAGGGCCTTAAGAAGCAACCTGAGACTGTTTTGAAAGAGGTTTTCTCAGATCTTTTCTGGGATGGTTTTGAGACTGTGGCACGAGTCATGGCTTTTAATCCTTCCTTCAGCTTTCTGCACAACACCGCTGTTGTTCTTTGTGCACAGAACCTAACATTTCAATCCACGAGCCAGTTTTCTCCTTGATAAACCAACCAGGAAACGAAACATCAAGCGTGGGATTACGCCAGACCTTGCCAGGCTGGGAGAACCTTTTCTTAACCTTCGACATGAGGCTTCAGAATTTCCATTTTAAATCGATGTAAGCTGCTAGTTTCCCAGAAATTCTTTGCAGCTGTTGCTTTCTGGTTTGAAATAAAGTTTTGGGGACTGCTGTTCCAGCAATACTTCAATGAGAAAGATGACAAATAAATGAACCAGGTTGGCACTTTATCAGCACTTTACATGATAAATTTCACTAACATGAAGTTCAACCTTTGTCTGGGGAGGAAAATGTGGCAGACGGGACAGACTTCGTCCTAGGGGTGGCCTGGAAGACTGTCCCTTGGGTGATGGCATAATTAAACCTCAAGAGGGCAGCTTCCCGGGCTGTCCAGTATTCACAGGCTTTCCCAAGGGGCCTTCTACACTGGTGCCTACAGCCAAGTGGGGTGCCCACCTGGACATTCTGTCACCCCTGGTTCAGCCTTCACTCCCCAACTCCTCTTCTAATTTCAGACTGAAAAATGGGTTTGATGAATACAAAAACACTCTCTAGAGATTTAGCATTATCTCCAAAAGGGTAACCCCTCTGAAGGAGGCTTGAAGCCTTGGCTCACACCTGGTCCCCACTCCCTGCCATCCTGGGACAGGTTCTTAATTGCCCACTCCCAGCCTCCTGGAGCCACAAGCCCAACCCAGCCTTCCTGCTCCTCACTTCTGTCCAGGAGGGCCTGAGCAACGGCACTCTTGTGCTGTGGTGTCTCCAAGTGGGGTGTGGTGGTGGTGAGTCAGCCTATGAGGTCAACGCTCTGATGTCTGCATTTAAAAATTTATATTCCACAATACAAAGATGAACCATAAGATTTATGCTAATAATTTAAATTTTTCATTTTTTTACTTAGAATGACTTTAAATAGCAAATAAAAACACCACGATAAGTGGAGGGAAAGACTGCAGAAGAAGGGAAAACGTTTTACACTTAATATCTTTAATGGCACCTTTCTCCAGCTTTTTGAACGAGCGGCCCTGCACATCCATTCTGCATTGAGTCCTGCAAATTATGTAGCCAGTCCTGCCCCGAGGACCTGCTGCGGTCCAAAGGGCTGGGGAGGGGAAAGTCGGCCTTACTCCAAGCCTCAGAAATGTCTTTCCTAAGAGCCTCACTGCCCTCACTTGGTGATGGGCGCCCACAGGAGAAGACCACCACACAGGACGGCCCTGCGAGGCTCCAAAGCTAAAACTGAGGAACTTAACACTAGAAGAAACCTTGCGCAATCAGCTGTTTCCTGCCAGGACCATGAAGCCAAGTCACAGAGGACACCAAGGCCTGGCAACCAGGGAGGGAGGGAGGCCTGGTCCAATGGCCAACAGACGTCCCACTCCCCAGCTGCAGAGCACAAGGTCATGAGGGGAAGGAGCCAGAGGAGGCCGGGTTCCTGCTTTGAGAGCTGTTCTCAACAGCAAGCAACTACATCCAAGAAGCCTGGGCTCCAGGTACCAGCCTTTACAGGCGCGGCTCTTGGCTGCTTTGCTTCTTTCACTTTGCCCAGTCTCCCCAACATCCCCAATCTCCTGCCCAACAAGGAGTTTTCCAAGACCTGGAATACCTACTGAACTCACTGGGTCCCTTAACACACTGCTGTGCAATAAATACCATGTGCCTACTCAGTGCCCAGGGCTGGGCTGGGTGCCAAAGTCTCAGAGCTGGGGAACAGGATCCTTGCCTTCAAGCAGCAACCTTGGCACAGGCAGGGTAGCCAAGACCCCTCCTCCATGCCATTCATCCTCCTTATTGACTCAGGACCTATTCAAAGCCTGCTGTAGGGAGAACCCAACGCAGAGGGTTCCACAAAACCCCTGAAGACCAGCCCAGTGTAACACTCCAGCTCCCCAGGCCTCTTCAAGAACTTTCCCTCATGGGTCTCACGTTTGAGAAGGCTGTGTCTGCCCAGCTGTTTTTACTACGTAATAATTAACATCTTCCATTTCTTACTAATCAGAAACATGCTCCGCCACCAATCAGCACAGGAGACCAAGGGCTGCTGCCCTTCCAGGGTGCCTCAATCCCCAGAAAAAGCAAAGAAGGGGTCTGGCCCCATGAGCCTTGGGCAGCCTGACTCAGAGCAAGGGCACATGGCACAAGGCTCCTTCAAGTATCGATGCTGGCTCTCACCTGTGACGTGAGGTAAAGAGCCACCACCACTGCCATGGTTACGACTGAAGACCTACATTCCAGGCCCAGTTCTAACATTTCAGCCAAATTACTGAACTTCATGGACCTGAGTTCCATCATCTGAAGAACAGGATAATCCCTGCTCTGCTGCTTCTAGGGGCTGTTAAAAGGAGAAAAGGTAGGTGAAAAAGCCAACTGTCTTTTGCTATCAGAATGCCCAGGATTATTACAAGTTTCCACATCGGTAAAATGGGACTAGTAACAGTTCCTACATCATTAAGTTGTTGTGAGAATTAAATCAGATAATAGTTACAAAACAGTTCCTGGCATTTTTCAAGGACTCGAAAAGATGAGGCTATTACATAACTGCTACTACTATTATTGCTGCTGCTGTTAATGACGCTATTGTCACAATTACTATTATATCTTGCTACCTAGCTAAGAGACTCACGAGAAAGTAGAGAAGTTTTAGAGTACAAGAAGCCTTCTTCACAGGGACGTCAGCATCACCTCATCTAGAACTGCGAGAACTGGGAGCAGACTGCTTATATGTTTTGCTCCTAGTTAATCCAAAATTGAACCAAAAGTGCAGAAATCAAAACTAAAATCCACCTGCCTTAGCACAAGGTTTTCTGCTTCAAGAAATGGACTCTCGAGAGTATTCAAACATCTGCTAAATATCAGGAGCAACTGATGCATCCTGAAAACCTTACACGACTTTCCAGTCCACGGATCCATTGGGGAAAACACAATCAGCTGTGCCAGTGCTGCCCTTCTAACTGAGCCACGTTAGAGGGGAATCTGAAAAAAAATCCAACATTCAGAAATGCTCATGGCAAATCTAAGAAAGCAGACTGAAGGAAAAGAGACTGAAGAAAAGGAGAACAATTACTCCCAACCCTTACGTCGCTCAAGAAATTGTCACAGAAGGAGGTAGGAAATACAGTCAGCTGCCACGGGGTCCCAGCCTCCCACATGCCTTGCCTTTGAGGGTAGGGGACACTCCCACACACTGTTTTCCCCTAGGCCTGAGAGGACTCAGCCGACGCCCTGGGGGGTGGGGAGCCAGGGCTTGCTGTAGGATCATCACTAGGCACTTCACAAACAGAGCTACCACAGAAGAGTCAGCAAAAGAGACGAGGGTAGCGAGGCTGTGACTACGGTCTATAGAGTCCTACAGACCCCGCAATTCCCCAGCTCTAGCACTTCATGGAAAAGACAGAAACCATCAGACAGGAACACCCATCTCTCCCCTCACCAAACCTATCAACCTGCTTGCATCAGCTCTGGCACTCACAGCCCTTCCTCCCATCACATGGATGAAATGCCCTGTGCCCGCCTAGGACCAGTGAGAGGTATGCCTCAATCCCTTCCCTCTCACCTTGTCAGAAACACTGCTCCAGCAATGGTCTCATCTCTTTCCTGCATCATCTGTTTCTCCTCTCTCCTGGATCATTCCCATCAGAACCAAACATGCTCTACACTCTCCCACTAAAAAAAGAAAACTCCTCCCTCAAACCCGTATCCTCTCCAGTCCTCAGCTAATTTCTCAACTCCACTTCCTAACAAAACTGCCTGAAAGATTTGCCTGTACTTACTGACTCTATTTCCTCACTCCATATTTTCTCTTCCACCTACTCCAGTCAGGTTTTGTCCTTTAGGCTTTTGTGACCCCACATTCTCCTGGGTTTTCTCCTACCTTCTCAGTCCTTCTCAGTCTCCTTTGCTGGGCCCACCTCTTTCCCCAACCTCTAAACCTTATTCACCACATTCCAGCCACACTGGCCTTCCTGCTCCTTGAACTTGAAGCTCTTTCATGCCTTAAAGCCCTTGCACTAGCTGTTCCCTCTCTGGAAATGCTTTGCCACCTCATCGACACAAAGATGGCTCTTTCTTGTCATTCAAATTTTACCTTAAATGTCAGCTATTCAGAAACACCACCACAGACCTCCCAAACCAACCACGGCACTCAGTCACTAGGTATTGCATCACCTTATTTTAATTTTCTGCAGAGTACTTACCACTATCTGACATTATTCTTCTTGCGTTATTTACTTATTCTCTGCTCGCTCCCCTCCCCCACTAGATTGCAAGCTCCATGAGCACCCAGAGCTTGTCTGCCTCATTCACTTCTGTAGTCCCAATGCCTAGAACAATGTGCGGCACACAGGAGAAGTCTAGTAAGTACTGATGGATGCAGTTATGAGCCCGAAAGGCCCTCTGACCGAGAGGTTCTGATGGTTCCAGCCAGCTTCCCAATTTTCCTCTCACATACACATAAGGTGGAACAGCAGGACCACAGTCCTAGTGCTCACTTCTACAAATCTCATCCACCACGACTTCAACCATCCTACAAGAGCCCAAACTGGGGAGGGAGGCTCCGGAATTTTCTGGGACCACCTGAGCGTCGAATATGCTGCTCCACTACCAACTAGCAGGGTTTTCAAGGTGGTGAAGAAAGGAATTCTGACTCAGTCCCCAAAAGTACACCTAGTACCAGTCAGACCACGGTCCAGACCTTTGGCTAGTTCATTCATTTAGTGAACAAACATTTACCTAGTGCCTACTCTGTGCCAGGCACTGGGGCAGGGGATCAAAAGCAGTTCTGACCTCACCGAGCTCGCTGGCGAGAGGGCAGTGTTGCAGAGAAACGATACAACGCAGATACACGCCCGGCGCGGGAAAGAGAAGCCTATACTAGTGTCAGCGCCTGAGCGGCGCCTTAACTCACTGCCCCTCCATTTCATCTCCACAGACCCGGTCTAGGGGAACCTGGCTCGTGGGGCAACGCTCCCGGGGTTTCGCAGAAAAGCTACCGCTCGACTAGCGGCGGCAGCGATTGTCCGAGCTCAGCACCGCCTCAAGAGCCGCGGAGCGTTGGAGGAATATTATCGGCTGGTCGCTTCCCCTCCCCACCCCCACCCCTACCCCTCCCCGCAGGCCCGCTCTAAGATGGGGGGGCGGGTGCGGTGCCCACTCTCCGCAAGCGTCCCAAAGACCGCGGCCCAAGAGAAAGGCCTCCCCGAGCGAGACTCCCCTAGTGCCTTTCCCCCTCCCCACCCCCAGGCCCTCACCCCGGACAGAACTCCGGTTCTACTCTCGCCACCCCAGCCCGTGCTGGCCCCAGTCCCGCCAGACAGCGCGCGGCCCGAGACCCCGGCGGGGAGGCGTGTCCGGCCCTCACAGCAGCGCCCGAATCCCACCCAATTGCCAGGTCCAGCGGGATGCCGGACCCCCGCCCCGGGACCCCGGCGGAGACGCGGACCCCACTCCGCCTCCCTCCCGGAGCCCGCCGCAGAACTCAGGCACACAAAACCCCAGAGAGCGCGGCCGCGGCGCCGTGCGCGCCAACTCGCCGGGACCCGCGGGCAGCGGCGGGCGCGCGGCGGACAGCGGTCGGCCCCGCGGCAGAGGTGCGGGCGCGCGGCGGCGCCCGGTCACTCACTCGATGAAGTAGCTGGCGCCCTCCTCGGTGAAGCCCTCCTCCCAGCCGCGGGGCAGGTCTGCGGAATCGCGAGAAAAGTCGGGTCAAACTTGGGCCGCCGCGCCGCGCGTCCCGCGCGAGCCCCCCTCCCGCCGGCCCGGCGCCCACCTGAGCGGATCATGTGGCCCGAGTTGACGGGCTCCCCGGTGCGCGGGTGCAGCCAGGTCGTGCAGCGGAGCTGGTCACTGCGGGGAGAGACGTGCACCTGTTAGCGCCGCCGCCGCCCGGGGAGCGCCCGCCCGCCCCGCGCCCCCGCCCGCGCCCGGCCTGCCCGCGCCGCACTTGATGAAGAAGACGCGGCCGTCCCGGCACACGCCGTAGGACCAGTGCTCAGGTAAAGTGTCCCGCCCGACCGCCGCCGCCGCCATGTTCGCCGAGCTCGGAGCCGCCGCGGCCGCCGCGGGGAGGGGAGGAGGGGGCGGCGCGGGCGGCGGGCCGGCGGGTCCGGCCTGCGCGGGCCCCCGCGGCGCCCCAGCGCGCTCCATCGCCGCAGCGGCTCCTCGAGGCGCGGGCGCGCGCCCAGGTCCCGGGCGTCCGCAGGTCGCCGCCTCACGGGCCGGCCCGAGCGCGGTGGCCGCGGCCTTTGTCCCCGCGCCTTCCCCGCCCCCAGCCTGCCGGCGGGACGTACCGCCGCGCGCTCCTTGGCCCCTGAGGCCAGGAGACCCGGGCGGGGCGGGGGCCGCTGTCTGGGGCGGCGGGCAAACTCCAGAAACAGGGTGCACTCCGAAGGCCCCAGTAAACCCCACCGGACCCCCCCGACAGAACTTCTGTCACCGAGAACTCTACTTAAGCCGGTTATTTCCGTATTCCAAGCCTCGGTTTCTTCCTCTGTAAAATAAAGTTAATAATAAATACTACACGGGATTGTTGTGTAGATTAAATGAAATAACAATGGTGTAAAGTCCTTAACTCGACCCTGGTACGTAGTAGGTGCTCTGTTAATGCCAGGTCAAGTATAATTTCATCTTCCCAAGTTTGCAGCTGGGATATGAAGCAAGAGGATGCAGGTTCTCCCCACACACACCACACACACAGCCCTGCAGTTGCAGAGATCACAGGCTTTTGCCTTCAGTTCCTGGTTCTTGAGCAAATGACAGTAGGAAAGTAGTGTTTTTATTGTTAAACATTAATTTAAAATAATACATTACATGTGCAAAGGACTGGACACACAATTCACGGAAAAATAATACAAGTGGCTTTCAAGCAAGTGAAAAGATACTCTACCTCATAATAGGAGAAATGCAAATTAAAATTAAGGTGGAATACTACTTTTTACATATCAAATTGGCAAAAATGTGCATTGTAGAGAAAGAGATTCTTGTTCATTGTTGGTGGGACTATAAAATGGTCGTCTGGGGCGACCCCGTGGCTTAGCGGTTAAGTGCCCATGCTTGCTGCTGGGGGCCGGGATTGGGATCCCCGGTGCCCAATGAGGCACCACTTCTCCAGCCATGCTGGGGCGGCGTCCCACATACAACAACTAGAAGGATGTGCCGCTATAACATACAACGATCTACTGGGGCTTTGGGGGGAAAAATAAATAAATAAATAAAATTTGAAAAAAAAAATGGTCATCTCTTTGAGGAGAATTTGGCAAAAGCTATTACAATTCAAATGCATATGCCTTTTGACCTAGCAATTCCACTACTGGAAATTTTTCCAACATTAGTGGTCATACAGGGGCACAAAGACTTGTGTACTCGAGTATTCTCTGCAGCATTGTCAATAGTTACAGAAGACTGCAAACAACCTAAATGTCTATCAAAAAAGAACAGGTTTGCGGGGGCCAGCTGATGGCCTAGTGGTTAAGTTCAGCATGGTCCACTTTGGCAGCCCGGGTTCAGTTCCCAGGTCTGGACCTACACCACTCGTTAGGGGCCACGCTATGGCAGTGACCCACATACAAAATAGAGGAAGATTGGCACAGATGTTAGCTCAGGGCAAATCTTCCTTAAGCAAAAAGAGGAAGATTGGCAACAGATGTTAGCTCAGGACAAAAAAAAAGAACAGGTTTGTATGGTGATGGCTGTTAACTAAACTTATTGTGATGATATTTCGCAATATATGCAAATATCATTATGTTGTACACCTGAACCTAATATAATGTGTCAATTATACATCAATTAAAAAAAAAGAATGGGTTAGTTAAATTATGTTGTACTCCTAAATGGGACACTATGCACCTGTTGAAAAGAATGAGATAGCTCTGTATGAACTGACATGAGATGGTCTCTAAATGAAATGCAAGAGGCAGAACTGTGTATATGGTATGTTATCATTAATATATAGGGAGCATCATGGCTGAATAAGATATTGCTCATTTGTGTCCCCCCGCAACAACAAGAATTTGGCATCCATCTATGGACAAAAGTGCTTTTGTGGGAGCTGTGGGATCCAGCACAGCATATGCCAAGGGACCCAGGAGTCATCTCACCCACATGTGTATCAGGCAATAGGCATAGAGACCTTGATCCTGGCTGTGGACCTTCCAGTGGCCCATGAACCAACTCCAGCCCCTTTCAATGTGGTCCTGGAAAACAGTGTCTTAGACAATCACCCACAGACAAGAGAGTCTTTTTGGAAGTCCGGGTTTCCAGCAGAGAAGGTCCAGTACACCACTGGAGCAAAAAATACAAGTTTGGACACATTGAAGAGTGCAGTGAGTAAAGACTAGAGGGTATGACTGCTCTTTCAAATGTGAAGACAGTAACACAAAACTTCAAGGAACATGAAAAATCAATGAATCATGACACTACCAAAGGATCACAATAATCTTCCAGTTACTGATCCCAAAGACATGCAGATCTGCAATTTACCTGATAAATAATTCAAAATCCTGTTTTGAGGAAACTCAGTGAGCTGCAAGAATACACAGAAAGACAATTCAATGATATAAGGAAAATAGTACATGAACAAAATGAGAAGTTTAACAGATAGAAATCATAAAAAAGAACCAAGCAAATTCTGGAGCTGAAGAATGCAATGAATGAAATGAAAAATTCAATAGAGAGCATCAACAACAGAATGGATCACGTAGAAGAAAGAATCTTTGAGTTACAGGATAGGAACTTTGAAATTATCCAGTCAGAGAAGAACAAAGAAAAAAGAATGAAAAAGAGTGAAGAAAACCTACATGATCTATGGATACCATCAAAATAAATAATTTGTGAATTACTGGAGTTTCAGAGGGAGAAGGGAGCAGAAAGCTTGTTTAAAGAAATAATGGCTGAGAACTTCCCAAATCTGGGGAGAGATTTGGATATACAAGTTCACGAAGCTTATCTATCAGTCACAAAACAAACTCAACTTAAAGAGATCCTCTCCAAGACACATTATAATAAAAATGTCAAAAATCAAAGGGGGAATCTTAAAAACAAGAGAAAAGAAGCTTGTAACTTACAAGGAACCCCCATAAAGCTATCAGCAGATTTCTCCTGTAAGAAGAAACCTTACAGGTTAGGAGAAAGTGGAATAATATATTCAAAGTACTAAAAGAAAAAACTGCCAAGAATATGCTATCTGGCAAAGTTACCCATCAGAAACATAGGAGAGAGAAAGAATTTCCCAGACAAACAAAAGCTAAGGGAGTTCATCACCTCTAGACTTGCCTTACAAGAAATGATGTAAGGTCTGCCAATCCTCCTCTTTTTTTTTTTCTGCTGAGGAAGACTGGCCCTGGGCTAACAACTGTGCCCATCTTCCTCTACTTCATATGGGACGCCACCACAGCATGGCTTGACAAGCAGTACATCAGTGCGCCCCCGGAATCCGAACCGGCGAACCCTGGGCCACGGCAGCGCAGTGCGCGCACTTAACCACTTGCGCCACCGGGCCAGCCCCTATCTTTGTACCTCTTTATTGTGCGTATTTATGACTGTGATTTTCATTATTTGTTTATTTCTCTGAGTGAGATGTTTTCTGCTTTCTCTCTTCTAAGAATTCTTTAAAATGTGTAATCCAAAAGAGGCACAGTTTCTTATTTTCTGTCCTTATAAAAGATTTTAAAAGATAGATGTGTGTGTTCAATCCAACTTCTTGTTTTAGTCTCCTGCTTTAAATATTAATTCTCTCTTTTACCACAAAATTAAGAATTTTCTCTTAGGCTTGTTGACATTGCTTAGTTTCTATTTACTTTTTTTTTTTTTTTAAGATTTTATGTATTTATTTATTTTCCCCCCAAAGCCCCAGTAGATTGTTGTATGTCATAGCTGCACATCCTTCTAGTTGCTGTAAGTGGGACCCGGCCTCAGCATGGCCGGAGAAGCGGTGCGTCGGTGTGCGCCCGGGATCCGAACCCAGGCCGCCAGCAGCGGAGCACGCGCACTTAACCGCTAAGCCACGGGGCCGGCCCAGTTTCTATTTACTTTTAAATGAGCATAAAATCTTGCAAAGAATTTTATAAACTAGATTTCATATTTACCCTTTTTATTATCTCATTTGTGTAATAAAATCAAATATCATAATAAAAAAAAAAAAGAAATGATGTAAGGAATTCTTCAAGCTGAAATGAAAGGATGCTGATTGATAACCTGAAAATATATCACACACTGGTAAAGGTAAGTATATAGACAAATTCAGAATACTCTAATACTGAAATATGGTGGTTTGTTAACCACTTAACTCTAGTATAAAGGACAAAGGACAAAAGTATTAAAAATAACTAACTACAATAATTTGTTAATACACAATATAAAAAGAGATAAATTGGGACATCAAAAACTAAAAAGGAGGGGAGTAAAAGGGTAGAGTTTTTGTATGCAACCAAAGTTATTATCAGCATAAAATAGACTGTTGTATCTATGAGATGTTATATGTAAGCCTCATGGTAACCACAAAGCAAAAACCTACAGTAGATTCACAAAAGATAGAAGGGAATCAAAGCACACCACTATGGAAAATCATCAGTTCACAAAGGAAGGCAGCGAGAGAGGAAGAAAGGAACAAGGAAACTATGAAACAGCCAGAAAACTATAAGATGCATTAGTTAAGTTCTTACCTATCATTAATTACTCTAATGTAAATGGTTAAATTTTCCAGTCAAAATGGATAGATGTGTCCAGATGGATTAAAAAAACAAGACCCGGGCCGGCCCCGTGGCTTAGCGGTTAAGTGCGTGCGCTCCGCTGCCGGCGGCCCGGGTTCAGATCCCGGGTGCGCACAGAGGCACCACTCCTCCAGCCATGCTGAGGCCGCGTCCCACATACAGCAACTGGAAGGATGTGCAGCTATGACAGACAACTATGTACTGGGGCTTTGGGGGAAAAATAAATAAATAACATCTTTAAAGAAAAAAAAAAAAAAAAAAAAAAAAAAAAAAAAAACAAGACCCAACTATATGCTGCCTCCAAGAAACTCATTTCAGCTGTAAGGACACACATAGGCTCAAAGTGAAGCGATGGAGAAAGATAGTCCATGCAAGTGGAAACTAAAAGAGAGCAGTGGTAGCTATACTTATATCAAATAAAATAGTCTTTAAGCCCAGACGGGTAACAAGAGATAAAGAAGGTCAATTCATCAAGAAGATAAAACAATCATAAATATATATACAGCCAACATCAGAGCACCTAAATATATTAAGTAAATACTAACAGATCTAAAGGGAGAAATAAACAATACAATAATAGTAGGGGACTTCAGTACCACACTTGCAACAATAAATAGATCAGACAGAAAATCAATAAGGAAATAATAGACTTGAATGACTCTAGAAAAAATGGACCTAACAGACATTTACAGAACATTCTATCCAACAGCAGCAGAATACACATTCTTTTCAAGTGCATACAGAACATTCTCCAGGATAGATCATATGATAGGTCACAAAACAAGTTAGCAAATTTAAGAAGATTGAAATCATACCAAGTATCTTTTCCAACCAAAATGGTATGAAACTAGAAATCAATAACAGGAGGAAAGCTGGAAAATTCACAAATATGTGGAAATTAAATAACATACCACTGAACAACTAATGGATCAAAGAAGAATCAACAGGGAAATCAAAAAATATCTTGAAAATGTAAACACAATATACCAAAATGTACAGGATGCAGCAAAAGCAGTTTTAAGAGGGATGTTTATAGAGATATACACTTACATTAAGAAAAGAGAAAGAGCTCAAATAAACAACCTAACTTTATACCTAAAAGTACTATAAAAGAAGAACTAAGCCCAAAGTTAGCAGAAGGAAGGAAATAACAAAGATCAGAGCAGAAATAAATGAAATAGAGGCCAGAAAAACAACGGAAAGATCAAGAAAACTAAGAGCTGGTTTTTGAAAAGATAAACAAAATTGACAAATCATTAGCTAAACTAATGAAGAAAAAACAGAGAAGACTCAAATAAAATCAGAAATGAAAGAGGAGATGTTACAGCTGATACTGCAGAAATACAAAGAATCATAAGAGAATACTTTGAACAATTATATGCCAACAAATTGGATAACCTAGAAAAACTGGACAAATGCCTAGAAATATACAACCTACCAAGACTTAATTATGAAGAAATAGAAAATCTGAACAGAACAATAACAAGGAGATTGAATCAGTAATCAGAAATCTACCAATAATGAAAAGTCCAGGACCAAATGGTTTCCCTGGTGAATTCTGCCAAACATTTAAGACAGAATTAACACCAGTCCTTCTCAAACTCTGCCAAAAAATTGAACAGAAGGGAATACTCCCAAACTCACTTTACAAGGCCAGGATTACCCTGATACCAAAGCCAGATAAGGACACTACAAGAAAAGAAAACTACAGGTCAATACGCTGATGAATATACATGCAAAAATTCTCAACCAAATATTAGCACGTTAAAAGGATCATACACCATAATCAAGTGAGATTTTTCCCTGGAATGCAAAGATGGCTCAACATATGCAAATCACTAAGTGTGATACACCACATTAATAGAATGAAAGATAAAAATCGTATCTCAATAGATGCAGAAAAAGCATTTGACCAAGTACAACATCTTTTCATAATAAAAACTCAACAAATTGGGTATACCAGGGACATACCTCCACAAAATAAATGCCATATATGACAAGCCTACAGCTAACATATTCAACCGTGAAAGGTTGAAAGCTTTTCCTCTAAGATCAGGAATAAGACCAGGGTGCCCACTCGCACCACTCCTATAGTACTGGAAGTCCTAGCCAGACCATTTAGGCAAGAAAAAGAAATAAAATGTATCCAAATCAGAAAGGAAGAAGTAAGATCATCTTGTTTGCAGATGATATGATCTAATGTATAGAAAATCCTAAAGATTCTACCAAAAAACTGTTAGAATTAATCAACGAATTCAGTAAAGTTGCAGGATACAAAATCAACATACAAAAATCAGTTGTGTTTCTATACACTAACAATGAAATGTCTGAAAAATAAATTTAAAAAAAATCCCATTCACAATACCATTAAAAGCAATAAAATACTTAGGAATAAATTTAACTGAGCAGGTGAAAGACCTGTGCACTGAAAACTGTAAGACTTTGATGGAAGAAATTGAAGAAGACACAAAGAAACGGAAAGATTTCTTGTGTTCATGGATCAGAAGAATTAATATTGTTAAAATGTACATACTACCCAAAGCCATCTATAGATTCAGTGCAATCCCTATCAAAATTCCAATGGCACTTTTTACAGATAGAGAAAAAACAATCCTAAAATTTGTATGGAACCACAAAAGACCCCAAATAGCCAAAGCAATCGTAAGAAAGAAGAACAAAGCAGGAGGCATCACACTTCCTGATGTCAAACTATACTACAAAGCTATAGTAATCTAAACAGTATGGTACTGGCATAAAAATAGATACATAGACCAATGGAACAGAATAGAGAGCCCAGAAGTAAACCCTCACGTATACAGTCAACTAATATTTGACAAGGGAACCAAGAATACTCAATGGGGAAAGGATAGTCTCTTCAATAAATGGTGTTGGAAAAACTGGATAATCACATGCAGAAAAATGAAATTGGACCCCTACCTTACACCACTCAAAAAAATTAACTCAAAATGGATTAAAGACTTAAACATAAGACGTAAAACTGTAAAACTCCTAGAAGAGAACATAGGAAAAAAGCTCCTTGACATTGGTCTTTGCAACAATTTTTTAGATATGGTACCAAATGCATAAGCAACAAAAGCAAAAATAAATAAGTGGGACTACATCAAACTAAAAAGCTTCTGCACAGCAAACAAAACAATCAACGAAATGACAAGGCAGAGTATCAAATGGGAGAAAATATTTGTAAATCATATATCTGATAAAGGGTTAATATCCAATATATATAAGGAACTCATACAACTCAATAGCCAAAAAAAAACAATCCAATTAAAAATGGGCAGAAGAACTGAATAGACATTTTCCCAAAGAAGATATACAAATGGTCAACAGTTACATGAAAAGATGCTCAACATCACTAATCATCAGGGAAATGCAAGTCAAAACCACAATGAGATATTGCCTCACATCTGTTAGAATGGCTGTCATCAAAAAGACAAGAGATGGGCCGGCTCCGTGGCTTAGCGGTTGAGTGCGCGCGCTCTGATGCTGGCGGCCTGGGTTCGGCTCCCGGGCGCGCCCCGAGGCACCACTTCTGCGAGGCACCACTTCTCCGTCCAACGCGAGGCGAGTCCCACGTACAGCAACTAGAGGGATGTGAACCTATGACATGCAACTGTCTACTGGGGCTTTGGGGGGAAAAAAATGAATTAAAAAAAAGAGATAACAAGTGTTGGCGAAACTGGAGAAAAGGGAACCCTTGTACAATTTTGGTGGTAAAGTAAATTTGTACAGCCACTGTGGAAAACAGTATGGTGGTTCCTCAAAGTATTAAACATAGAACTACCATATGATCCAGCAATCTCACTTCTGGGTGTATTTTCAAAGGAATTGAAATCAGGATCTCAAAGAGATATCTGCCCTTCCATGTTCACTGCAGGATTATTCACAATAGCCAAGATAAGAAAACAACCTGTATCCTTCTACATACAGATGAATGGATAAGCTGTGATATATATGTGTTCAGTCATGTAAAAGAAGGAAATTCTGCCATTTGTGACAACATGGGTAGACCTTGAGGACCTTGAGGGCATTATGCTAAGTGAAATAAGTCAGACAGAGAAAGACAAAGACAGAGAAAGACAAATACTATGTGATCTCACTTATGTGTTGAATCTAAAAAAGCCAAACTCATAGAAACAGTAGAATGGTGGTTGCCAGGGGCTGGGGATGGGGGAAATGGGGAAATGTTGGTCAAAGGGTACAAACATCCAGTTATAAGATGAATAAGTTCTGGGGATCTAATGTGGGGGGATATAATGACAGCATGGTCATTATAGTTAACAATACTGTATTATATACTTGAAGGTTGCTAAGATTAGATCTTAAATGTTCTCACCACAAAAAAGAAATAGTAACTATGTGAAATGATGGAGGTGTTAACTAATGCTACTGTGGTAATCATTTCGCAATATATGTGTATCAAATCAACACACTGTTCGTGTTAAACTTACACAATATTATATGTCAATTTTATCTCAATAAAGCTAGAAAAAATATATATAGGAATAGTCCCTAGATGAAAACACATGAAACAGGTAAAGTGATTGTTTCAGTGATAGCAATAGGAACAGATTTACTTTTCATTGTGTTCCTTTTTGTACTGTTTGATATTTTTACCATTTGAAACATGTATGTAGAATTGGCGGTGAGCAGAGCCTGAGGTGGCTCAGGCCTGCTGGCAGGGCCAGATTCCTTACGATGACTACCTGGTGATTTTCCTGCCTGCCAGCATGGATTCCTCCTCATTAGAGGGTATACCATGCACACTACAACAATGAGTTGACCCATTTTCTGCCCCAAATCATCACACTGAAGAAGCCCACTGGAGCTCAGTTGGGATTTAACATCGGAGGACGAAAGGCCTCACAGGTAGGCATCTTCATCTCCAATGTGATTCCTGACTCTGATGCACATTGAGCAGGACTTGAGGAAGGGTACCAAGTCCTAGCTGTGAATGATGTGGATTCCCAAGGTCTTGAGCATAGCGAGGCTGTTGAGATCCTGAAGACAACTCACAAAATCAGCACGCATTTCTGCTTCTTTCCATACAGTTATCATCACCAAAAACAGAGGACTGTGCACTAGAGAGTTGCAGCCCACAGCCCTACACATGGAATCTGCTAGGACAAGCTGGCTAGGCTCCAGGGCAGCCACTTGGGAAACTCTACTCTCAGCCCCTCCCTGACATAGTGGAGTGGGGAGGGTGGGGAGACAGTGAGGCCCTGCGCTGAGCCAGCTAGCCAACTGCATTACCCAGACTGCTGCACTTTTAGTTCCCTAGTGTTCTAGGGGAGCTTCATTCCATGAAAGGAGAAGGATGATGATGTCTAGGTACAACCTAGCCTGTGGAGAACCCTGCTAGAGAAGGAAACTAACATTTATTGAATACCATGTGCTAGGCACTTAATATATGTCATACCATTTTCATTAGAGCATAGAAATCAGTAGAAACAAGAATCTTGGGGGTCTTCCATCTAATCTGCCCGGCCATCTCATCCCATCCTTGCACTACCAATCTCATACACTCTGGACACTCCAATGGGATACTGTTCTTCTCCCCTTCCTCCTCTTATCCTCTCCCAAAAAAAGTAAAACAATACTGAGGGGGGAAAATCATATATGTATATTTATGGATAAAATAATACAGTTCAGCAGTAAATCCAATAAGAGATACCATAAAATTATCTCAATAAATGCCAAAAGATGTATTTGATAAAACCCAAAACCCATCACTGATTTTTTAAAGTTATATATTAGAACCTAAAATAAAAAATAGTGACATGGGCCGGCCCCATGGCTTAGCGGTTAGGTGAACACACTCCGCTGCTGGCGGCCCTGGTTCGGATCCAGGGCGCGCACCGAGGCACCACTTCTCCAGCCATCCTGAAGCCGAGTCCCACACATACAGCAACTAGAAGGATGTGCAACTATGACATACAACTATCTACTGGGGCTTTGGGGGGAAAAATAAATAAAATCTTTAAAAAAAATAGTGACAATATTAAATGCTGGTGTGTACGCAGAGAAACTGTACCTCTCACACACTGCTAGTGGGAATGTGACATCGGAGGTACAGCCTTCCTGGAAAATAGTTTGGCAGTTGCTTAAAAAACTAAACCATTCACTTACCATAGGACTCAGCCGTCCTACTCCTAGACATTTATCCCAGAGAAATGAAACGTGTCCACATAAAAACTTGTACATGATTGTTCATAGCAGCATAAGAGCCAAAAACTGGAAACAAACAAAATGTCCTGTAATAGGTAAATGGCTAAAAAAACTGTGGCACATCTATTCCAGGGAATACTACTTGGTAATAAAAAGGAACAAACTGTTGATACATGCAACAACTTGAATAGATCTTAAGGCATTATGCTGAGTGAAAAAAGCCAATCTGAACAGGTCATGTATGATTCCATAACATTTTCAAAATAAAAAAATTATAGAGATGGAGAACTGATTAGTAGTTGCCAGGAGTTAGGGATGGTGGCAGGGAGGGGAAATAAATGACAATAAAGGAATGGCATGAGGGAGGTCTTTATAGTGATGAAATAGTTCTGTATCTTGATTGCAATGGTGGCTGTACAAATCAATAAAATGACTATAGAACTATACATACACATTGTACCAATGTCAGTTTTCTGGTTTTAATGTTGTCCTGTAGTTAGGTAAGATGTAACCATTGGGGAACTGGGTAGAGGGTAGACAGAGACCTCTCTACTGTCTTTGCAAACTTCTGTAAATCTGTAATTATCTCAAAATAAAAAGTTGAAAAAGAAGTTAGAAAATTACAAATAACCAAATTTCTTTTGAGAGTCTCTCAGACATACACATTCTTTAACAATGAAACATTTAAAGACATTCTCATTAGAATAAGTAAACATAAAGAAAAAAAAACAAGCATACCTGTAGTGATGCTATTATTTAATGTTTTAGAAGTTCTTGTCAATACAATAAGACCTGAAACAAAAATAAAATATTTAGGGCCAGCTCTGGTGGCCTGGTGGTTGGGTTCAGCATGCTCTGCTTTGGCAGCCTGAGTTCAGTTCCCGGGTGCAGACCTATACCTGTTAGTGGCCATGCTGTGGCAGTAGCTCATATACAAAAAAAGAGGAAGATTGGTAGCAAATGTTAGCTCAGGGCGAATCGTCCTCAGCAAGAAGATAATTAATAAATAAATAAACAAGATTTAAGTATTGGGAAGGAAATAAAATTATCTTCATTTGCAGACGATATAGCATAATGTCTTAAAATGTGGAGAACAACCTCCAAACTCTTAGAATTAATAAGGGAGTTCAGGACCAAGATAATGTCACAAAGTCAATAGTTCAATAATCATTTATTGAACTCTTTTCCCCATTGTAATAGTAGCAAATATATAAACAATTTAGGAATAACCCCAATGAAAAAACTTTACTGAGAGATACTGAATGTTATACCAATTGCTTCAGATTTAAACATGTAAGTGTAAAAACAACAATAAAAGCAATGTATGCATTCTAAGTGTCTTTGTAATATTTGGAAATTCTTGCAATTACTAGTAACAGAATCCAGTGAATTATTAGCAAAAATGTTTGTATTATATATTCTAGCTCTGCACTACCCCAAAAGGAGCCACTGGCCACATGAATTTTGGCTAGTCTGCACTGTCTGAATTGATACAGTGCTCTAAGTATAAAATACAGAGCAGATTTTGAAGATTTAGTATAAAAAATGTAAAATATCTCATTCATAACTATTTATATTGATTACATGTTGAAATAATATTTGGGGTATATTGGAATCTAAAATATATTATTAAAATAATGGTTACTATGAAATTCAGATTTACATATATTGGCTCACTTTTGTGGCTCACATTATATTTCAATTGGACAGCACTGTTCTAGCTTTTTCATATCACACTTTCATGTACCCATAGACCTTACTGCCTGTTAGAATTACCTGGGAGCTTTAAAATAAAATGCCTGGGCCCTGCCCCAAGCAATACAGTGGGTGTTGGTGGCATTGGTATGATCTTAAATCTCGCTATGTGATTCTAATGTACTCCCAAGGTTGATAACTACCACTATTGACCCCAAGCTATCAGGCCCTAAAGAATTCTTTTTCACATTTTTCATTTCATACAATTAAGGAAAGGCACTCTACAGCCTAAGAAGGAACATTAGAATGCAAAGATGTGGTGCCGGTTCCATTCTGGATTGATACCTCCTGTGATTGATCAAAACAAGATGTGAATTTTCCCAGCCTATTGCCTGATCATGGCAAATTTTTCAGTTTATAAAAACAGAGTAGGGGCCAACCCCGTGGCAGAGTGGTTAAGTTCAGCATGCTCCACTTCAGCAGCTCGGTTTCACAGGTTCAGATCCTGGGCACAGACCTACACCACTTGTCAGCCACGCTGTGGTGGCAACCCACATACAAAAAAATAGAGGAAGATTGGCACAGATGTTAGCTCAGGGTGAATCTTCCTCAAGCAAAAAGAGGATTGTCAGTAGATGTTAGCTCAGGGCTAGTCGTCCTCAACAACAACAATAAAAATAATGAAATTTTTTTTTTTTAAGTTTTATGTGATCCTCGGCTGAGTACAGTTACTAATATTTGAGCTGGTTCTGAGTGGATGGCATTGATGACGGATTTAAAACACAGAAGGTTTGTGTGCTTTCTCCTCTTTTCTAATCACAGCATCTCTAGGAGATGGGCAGGGCAAGAGTCCTTATCCCCATTTTTAGAGGAGGACACTGAGGTCCACAGAGGGCAAGTGGGTTGCCTAAGATTGTGTGGCTAGTGGTGTAACATAGTCTAGACTTGAACACACCTCTTAACACCTGGCCAAGACACTTTAGTGGGTATCAGAATTCCCGAGGGCAGTTTGTTAAAATTAGGGATTCTGTTACCCTGATTCTGGGGTCTGTGTGAAGCCTGAACTTCTGCATTTTAATAAGTGATATCCCCACCAGGTGATTCTGTTGAAGGTGGTCCCACCTTCAAAGCACACTTGGAGAAATGCTGCTCTAATCTGAGCCTGGAGGTTCAGAGACACAGCAGGGAACAGGTGACCGTCAAGGGACATGCATATAAAATTTCTAAAAAGATATGCAGAAAACATTGTTAGTCTCTGAGAAGGAGGCTTGAGGGTCTGGTACAAGAGTGAGACTTATTTTTAAATTTTTGTTACATTTCATACTTTTTAATCTTAAGCATGTACTATTTTTAAATGAAAAAACTAACTTGAGGGGCTGGTCTGGTGGGGTAGTGGTTAAGTTCACGTGCTCCACTTAGGCAGCCTGGGGTTCACAGGTTCTGACCCCGGGCTCAGACCTATGCACCACTTATCAAGCCATGCTGTGGCAGGTGTCCCACATTTAAGTAGAGGAAGATGGGCACAGTTTTGTTAGCCCAGAGCCAATCTTCCTCAGCAAAAAGAGGAGGAATGGCAAGAGATGTTAGCTCAGGGCTAATCTTCCTCACCAAAAAAAAAAAAAAAAAACCTAACTTGAAAAGAGAGATCATGAATTTAGAAAGCTTATTATTAGCACATTGCCCAACAAATAGGTGGTCAATAAGTAAAAATTCCTTTCTTTTGTGTCTTCCAAGCATTTGCCATCCCTTTCCTTCTCTCCCTCTCCCCACCCAACAGTATCTCCATTTGTGCATTTCAGCAATAAATATTAATTTAATGCATATCGTATGCTAGGCACTGTTCTAACGGTATAGCTGCTCGCATAAAACAGACATAGTCCCTCCCTGCCTGCACGGAGCTTCTAGTCCCCATCCTCACCTCTGGAATTTTGATTTCTTAATTCCCGCCTTAAAAAGTGCCTAGCTTTATTCAGGCCATCCACCTACACAAACCTAAGGTAGCTTTCCCACTCCCCTCCTTCAGAACCTGACCTCAGTTCTCCATGGAGCCTCCCAACCCCCAGTGATAGTCTCAGCAGAGGGACTCATAGGAGCCTTGGACCAGCTTCCTGCTGCCCTCTGGTGGGGCTCCCTGAGCCTCACAGTCCCTCTTCTCTAGGGCCTGCCTCTCCCCACTTGGCATCTACTCCCTTGGGTGGGCAGGCCCCAGGGATCTGTGCACCCAGAACATACTGGCTTTCCCTGGATCCTGTGGCTCAGAGCTGGGATCTCTGTGACCCTAAGTCTGAGCCATAATGTCCCTAAAGGCCACTGTCTTTGGAGAGGCAGCGCTGTATGGGAGGGCAGCAGTACTGCCCTGTGTGTATGTGTGTGTGGTGGGCGGGAGGACTTCAGGTGAAATACCTTTAATAGAATTCTTTTATTCTTTCTTTTACTCTTTGTTTTTCTTCTTGTGCCAAAAGCAATTCATACGCTTACAGAAACATCAGAAAATAAAGACATGCAAAAGAAAGATTTAAACAACTCCCATAATCCCACCTGGAGACCGTTTCTGCTCATACCTGGAGCAGGAACAGAGGGGAAAGGGCAGGATCCTGGAGACCAGACTCTAGTCCTCACTGTCCCCTCACTGTGTGACCCTGGGCAAGCCCCTTCTCGTGGCCTCAGCTTATCCTTACACAAAATGAGCCCCCCAGTCAAGTGCCCCCTCTGGCTTTCCTCCTCTGTGATTCTAGGTCAGGTTGCAAGCAGTCCACTCATCAGCTAGACCCTTAGGCAGTTCTAACTTTCAGCTATTACACATATTGAAAAGCAGTAAAGGTAGGCTAAAACAAATTACAAATAATTAGGAAAAAACCCTGAAAAGTTCTGAAAATGGACAAAAGTGCTTAAAAACTCTTAAAAGTGTTGAAAATTGCCTTATAAAGCATGAAAAGAAACAGGAACTATAGGGAAAAAAAGCAACTGGGGAATATTCATTTTCAATCAAATCATTGTTTTAATCAAAATGTTGTATTCATGAGAAGGCTTTCAGAAAAATTGCTTTCAGCCCAGTTACATGTCTCTGTGTGAGGCAGCCAGCATGAGCTTCCGTCCAGCTCCCTCCCGTCCTTGAAAGAAGTTTGAGATCCCCACTCCCGGTGAAATGAACGTCAGACCAACTGCGGGCATGCATGGACCCGGCAAGCATTTACTGATTCTCTTCTCGTCAGGCTCTGTGCTGGGCACAGGGGATATGAGGCAACCAGGACAGTCCTGCCGTCCTCCCCGTGCAGGGGCTCCTGGCCAGTCTGATAGGACAGACAGACACATCCACACGGAATTCCAATACAGAGTGAGATGAGGTGAGAAGTGGGAGTCGTGGTAAATGGAGAGAGGCAGGGAAGCTACGGCCCTGTCCCTCTGGCAGCCATGAGGCTGTGGAAACTCAGCCTCTCCCTCCTCAGTAAAATGTTCCTGTCATTTTTGCTGTGAAACAAATTATCCCAATACTTAGTGCCTTCAAACAAACATCTTATTATGCTTAAGGATTCTGTAGGTCAAGAATTCAGATACAGGCCAGCCCCGTGGCTTAGCGGTTAAGTGCGTGCGCTCCGCTGCCGGCGGCCCGGGTTCGGATCCCGGGTGCGCACCGAGGCACCACTCCTCCAGCCATGCTGAGGCCGCGTCCCACATACAGCAACTAGAAGGATGTGTAGCTATGACAGACAACTATGTACTGGGGCTTTGGGGGAAAGATAAATAAATAAAATCTTTAAAAAAAAAAAAAAAAGAATTCAGATACAGCATGGCATGAATGGCTTGTCTCTCCTCCAAAATGTCTGGGGCCTCAGCTGGGAATGTTTGGTGACTGGGGGTGACTCAAGGGCTGGGGGCAGGAGTCACGTGGAGGTATCTTCACCCATGTGCCGGGGGGGTTAGTACTGGCTGTTGCCTGGGCCTCAACTGTTTCCAGAACGTGTGGCCTAGGCTCTCTCACAGCATGGAGGGCTGAAGGTCCACCTTCCTACGTGGCAACTCAGGACCCGAAGCATGAGTGTACCAACCAACAAGGCCTTTTCTGCCCTAGCTGCAGAAGTCCCAAAGTGTCACTTCTCTGAATTCTATTTGTTACTTTTGTATCCCAAAGCCTAAAATAGCACCTGACACATAGCTCAATAAATATTTGTTGATTGGATGGATGGATGGATGAGAGAGGAGAGGGGAAGAGAGGGGCCAAGGTCTTGTAAGAGTTTAGACAATGTTGCTGAATGAAGAAATGGGCAGGTTGGGCAGAGCCCAGATGACTCACAGACACACCTGATTTTCTAATCTTCAGGCAGGCACAAGGCCAGGAATGAGTCTGTTAGGATGTAGGAAGAAGTAATTCAGTCAGGACTGGAAACACTCATCCTTCCTGCCCCAGGGCCTCTCTTCTGGAGCTCTTGGAAACTTGAATAGCTTCACCTGCTTCCAGAACTGAGCGTGCATAGGCAGTAGGGGCTTGGAGCCTACCTGGTCCAACCTCCTCCTTTTCCAGATAAGGATGAGCCAGACAGTGAGACTTGCCAGAGTTCACACAGCACCCCTGGGGCACAGTGCTGGGATGGAGAAAACTGGGCTTAGGCACTGACGGACCTCGGTTCCATCCTGACTCTACATCCTGGGCTCTTCTCCCTGGGGTGGGGGGACCCAAGCCTCATCACCTGAATGGCTGACCACAAAATCCCAGTTCAACTTCCACACTGACCCTCCTGCCGTGCACTCTGGGTGCCGTCACGTGCACACCCGCTCAGGATCACTCTGTCTTCCCTTTCCAGCCCTCACCCATTCTTCATCTTGCTTCAGATGTTGGAGAACCGTCCTGGTCGGAGAACAGTCTTTCAACAGGGTTGAGAGGGCCACACCCCACGCTGCTTTGAGAAAATAGGAAGAAATAAGCTCTTCTGTTTCTAAAATCTAGTGTCCAGTCCTTGAGGCCTCATATTGGCCATGCGGCCTTGGGCAAGGGACTTTACATCTGTTTACAAGAAGAAACTGAGGCAAAGAGAAGTTTAATGATTTCTGCAGCACAGGGCTGCTCTAAGGCTCCGGTGTGATTATGTAGGTAGAAGCGTTTGTAATCCGTAACTCCCTGATCCTGAGGTGGGGGTGGTTAGTGCTTGGGTGATTTGCATAAATAATGACACTTTACTTAGTGTAGGGCTTTACAGTTTACAAAACCAATCACACCCTTTGAATCTTTGTGAATTTGTTAATAAATAACTGTATTAGTGTAGGCTCTCACATAAGGTGCCAGACCCTCCAAGAAATGTATGCGCCTCTCCCAGTACAGGGTTTCAGGCACTGCAGCAAGTCAGCTGGAGAGACCCAGGGCAACAGGGAGGGGCTCTGTCTAGTGACCCTCAGAGGGTACCTAGTCAGTCTTCCTTGATGGCCAGTCAAGCCCCAATCTTTGAGCCAAAAGCCACGTTGGTGGGCTGTGAGGGCCAATGCTGAGGGCCCGTGCTGAGAGGATCCCAGATCAGTCAAAAGTGTCCTTTCCCTGGACTAGAAGAGTAGATGCTGGCAGAGCAGGACCTGCAGGGTGACACAGGGCCGTCCTACACCTCCAGCACTAGACAGTCTCTCTGTCCCAAGTTCCCCTGTAGGTGTGGCATCCCAGGCCCAGCACCATGGCGTCCCCATGTGAGCACCACAAAAGCAACCCAGGAGCTCCAGCCTCCAGCCTGTTGGTCAGTGCCGGGGTGGAGAAGGGCACAGCCCCAAAGCAGCCTCTCCCCACTGGGTCCTCCCAGCCGACTCCCCCTCAGGCACACTGACTATCTCGAAGAGATAGCATGCCTTCTCCTTTTCCAAGTTGTTCTCCTCTTCTGTCTCCTCTCCCCTCCCCACAGTCCTGTGGAGTAGAGCTCCATGTGAGACCCAGTAAAAACCAAACTTCTTTCGAGTGGTGACCTTCTGGTCCCTGGAGGAGTTCAAGCGGAAACTAAACAGCCATCTGTGAGTAGTGATTTCAACCCAAACTCAAACAGCTGCCCGGTCCTGTGGATTCTCCTCTGTGATCTGTCTCCCATCTGCTCCTGTCTCTCGGGTCCTGTTTGTGCCCACCCAGGCTCTGGAAAGCAACCTGCCATTCCTCCGCCCTACTGGCCCTTACTAACGGCAAATAGCTCTAAGTCTCCTACAGAATAGTATAGCCGCTTGGCCTGGACCTGGGCCCTCTGGGAGTTGACCTAACTCCTTTCTCAGACTTTTCTCACTATTACTGTGTTCACCAGCCCAACGAAAATACTCACTGGACCCTCACACTGCACCCTCTCCCACCTCCATCCTTTGCTCCTGCTGTTCCCTCTGCACAGGAGGCTCTCTGCCTGGGGTGCACTCCCTCCTTCCTTGCCCACACGTCCTTCGAGATCCAGCTCAAACTACCATCTCTTCTGTGAAGTCCTCCCAAATTCTCTATGATTTTTCCTTAACACTTTATTTGCACCTCTCTTCTGAAGCGATTTTGTACCTTGTGAGGTTTGTGCACTTAGTGAATAATGTGACCCACCCCACACTAGGCTCTAAGTCTAAGGTGCAGGGTCAGGTGTGAGTCATCTTATTAGCATCTGGCATAGCGCCTTGCCTGTAACAGGCACTCAGTGAATGTGTGTTGAATGAATTAGCAATGAATCCAGACCCCAAATTGCTGTTCATCACTGTATAGATGAATGCTTATCACAAAAGTGCCCAATAAATATTTGCTGAGTGAATGAACTGCATTATAATTCTACACCTCGGGCTGGCCCTGTGGCTTAGCGGTTAAGTGCGCATGCTCTGCTACTGGCGGCCCGGGGTTTGGATCCCGACGCACCACTTCTCCGGCCATGCTGAGGCCGTGTCCCACATACAGCAACTAGAAGGATGTGCAACTATGACATACAACTATCTACTGGGGCTTTGGGGAAAAAAAAAAGGAGGAGGATTGGCAATTGATGTTAGCTCAGAGCCGGTCTTCCTCAGCAAAAAGAGGAGGATTAGCATGGATGTTAGCTCAGGGCTGATCTTCCTCACAAAAAATAAATATAAAACTGTTTAAAAAAAATATTTATAATTCTACACCTCATAGAGACTTTTAAAATGAATTATGTTGGGTGTACACAAAGACAAAGAATGTAACAAAAAGCCCTTGTACCTACCACCTAGCTTACGAAATAAAGCATTACAGACACAGTGGAAACTCTCCGTGTACCCCTGCCCAATCCTGCTCCTCTCCTTCCCTCGGGAGAGGTACCACTATCCTGTCTGGGGTTTATCATTCCCAAGCTACTGTTGCGCGCGTCAGTGTGTGTGCAGCCACAGCAGCGGGTAACAGTGTAAGCAGCAGCATGGCTGCAAGGAGAGGCTGGGATGCGGGGAACTGCACTAGCTTGGACCTGAAAGGCAACTTTTATCCTTGGCTTAAGAGAACTCTGATTTTTACTTATAGGTAACAAAATTAGAGACAAACAATATAAAAGAGAACAGTACCTAAATTCACTTAGATTTCTGGAGATTTTAAAATTTGATTTCTCTAGTCAATAATATTTTCATATATTAGGAATTAGCTAAAATGTTACTGTTAACGATTTTTAAGCTGATTTGTCTAGAAGAACATGGGTCTTTATTATTTGCACTTCTCTTAAAAAAGAAAAAAAAAAACCCGAGAAAAAGGAGCAGAAGAGAAGCGAGGTTAGTGATGGGAACACCAGACATCCTCATGGCCTTCATTTGAGTTGCCTATTCTGAGCCTAAATCTCCTCATCTTTAAAATGGGGATAATTTGTTTAAATTAATGAATTTATGCCAAAATTCTTTCCAAAAAAATCTGGATTCAACTTTTTGGGAAGTTGTGAAAATCAAAGAAATAATAAATGTGAGAGTACTTTTAAATTATAAGAAGCTGCGGTATACGGCAGTTAGCATCCCAGCAACAGCAATATACGCCACCTAGTGGCGAAAAAGATTAACTGCATCCGGATACAATTCGAATAGTGTGTTACACAGTGGGCAGCACAATTCAGGTCCTTACAAGGATTACGGGACATTTGAGGAAAGCCTCTAACATAAAAGACAAAGAAAAACGGAGTTCAGAGAAAACAGACAATTTAGAGGCAGAAAAAGTTTAAGACTATTATTAATGTATTCAGAGATGAGAAAATATATCTACGAAACAACAGGTTTCTATAACAAAGAAAATTCAGAGGACAAAAATGAGCTCTGAGCAGCAGTGAGCTGGATCTGGCTCGTAAGGACTCACAAGAGCCAACTGTTAAATTTTCAGGAATTCTGCAAGCCAGTTAAGCACAGGCATTATTAAAAATTAAATTATACAAACTTAAAGGTAAATTATATTCAAAACAAATGTAATAAACACTCAAAATTCATCATTTTGTAATTATTTTACATCTTTTTACTATTATCCATAGTCTTGAAGTCATTTACGTTTATTGTTTCTGTATAGGGGAAAAACCAAATAATGGTCTACTACCCAGCATCTGTCTCTTCCCAGCTCCACACTGTGATGTCCCATTGGTAGCTTGAAATGGGAGTTTCAAGTGGGAGTTTTTACAACCCAGAAATAGGTAAACACTACAAATCAGAGTTGTCCCCTCCCCCCCAAGATAAACATTTACCAACATACAATATACATACATGTATTCAACAACATACATATACATGTATATACAACATATAAATATATATACACAACATACATATAGCAACATTTACCAACATACCACTGGCTCTGGGAAATTAAAAATCTGAAGCTAGAAATGAAAAACTTAGTAAGACTGGAAGATAAAGTTGAAACGTCCCAGAAAGTAGGAAAAGAAATGGACAATAGTGGTAAAAGATGAAAAAAAATTAAGAGGATCAGTCCAGAAAGTCTAATGTGCAAAATAATGAGTTCCAGAAAGAGAACAGAAAATAGTGTGAAAAAAATATTAAAGGAATAATTCAAGAAAATTTCCCAGAACTGCAAGACAATTTTGAGACCGAAATAGCTCAGAGTACCTTGCAGAACAAATGAAAAAGGCTAAAACCAAGGCATTACTGCAAATCTCAGAACACTAAGCAATAACAGAGACGATCCTAAAACTGTCAAGTCAAAAAAAGAAATAGAAAAAACAACCAGGTTACAAACGAATGGGGATCAGAATGACATTTGACTTCTCAGCAGCAGTTTTTTTCTGTTTTTAAGCTAGAAACAATAAGCCATGTTAAAAATTTTTAGGAAAAATTATTTCCAACCTTGACTATTCCCAAATTCTCTATCAATCAATAGTGAGGTTGAAAAAAAAACTTTTTCCAAGATCTCAATTTTTTTTCCATCCCTTATGTGATACAATATTTCAACCAATATTTATTAAGAACCTATGTGCCAGACATTATTCTAAATACTCAAAAATCCAGGATATAGCAGGGAACAAACAAGGTCCTTGCTCTAACAGGCTTACTTATAATCTGAAAATATCAGCATGTCAGGGAGTAATCAGTATGTTGAAGGACAGCAGGATTGCGGGATGGAGTGCTGGGTGGGAGGGCACTCTTTGGCAGGGCCTCTGGTGAGGTTGCAGTTGAACAGAGACCTAAATGAAGGGCAAGCCATGTGGATATCTGGGGGAAGAACCTTCCAGACAGAGGAATTAACAAGGGTGATGGCCTTGGGAAGAGTGTGGAGAGCCCAGTGTGAGTGGGCAGGGAGAGAAGAACCTAAAGGTAGCTGGAGGCCGGATCACAGGGGCCCTTGGTATCTGCTATTTTCCTTTTGTCCCTCCAGACCCACTCTGCACCCTACTCTGCTCTCTGGAAAGCTGATGTTTATAGACCATATCAACCTGCTCCCTTGACCGCTGGCTTCCTATGAGATTTGGCCAATTGGAGGCACCTACAAGAAATCAGAGGGCAGGAGTCTTTACTGAGGGCCACGTATTCTGTCAGATGACCTTCACCAGCTCCAAGTTCCCCTGCACTTTTCAGGGTAGGGGTGGGACTGCCTAAGGCCTCCCATGGTTGCTAGTTCCCAGGAACCGCACACAGTATCCTTGTGGCTTCCCTAAACCCCACTGACAGCTTTGTAAAGAGCTCCGTTAGTAGACCCTCTCCCAATTCCTCAATTTGAGTGTGACATTCGTGTTTCCTGCCAGGATCCTGACTAACTCTTCCTTAAGGGCAAGATAAGGATTTTTTATTTTATTCTGAATGAAATGGGAAACCACTGAACGTCTTCTAACATATGGGACACCATGTGACTTACATTTCAAAAGACCTCTCCAGATGCTAGATGTAGAAAAGACCTTGGTGGGGGTCACAGGTGGAGAGAGAACAGTCAGGAGGCTTGTACAATAGTAAGGGAAAGAGATCGTGACTCAGATGAGGGTGATTGTAGAGGAGGTAAGTGGTCAGATTTGGGGATATATTGTAAAGGTAGAGCAAAGAGGATTTGGTGATCAAATGGATATGTGGTATAAGAGACAAAAAGGCAAGGATGACTCAGGTTTTTGGTCCGAGGATGAATCAAGTTGCCATTTACTGCGATGGAGAGGTCTAGGAACGGATCAGGTTTGGGCTGCAAAAATCAAGAATTCAGTTTGGGTTAAAGTCCAGGTGTTTATTAGAGATCCAAGTGGGGATGCTGAATGGGCGCATCCATATCTAAGGCTGGAGTTCAGGAAAGGTGTGTGCTGGAGGTATGAACTGTAGTGTAGTAACCTCAAAGACAGCATTTCAAGCCATAGACTAGATGAGATTACCTAGGAGTTGGTATAAACAGAGAAGAAATGAGGTTCAAGGATTGAACCCTTTCTTCGGGAGCTACTGGAGGATGTTCCCCAAAAGGAAGGAGTAAACCAAGGAAGAGGAAGACATATGATGTGGAAATAGGGAATCTGACACTGGAGGCACAAGGAGTCCCCATATTGATGGCAAAAGAATATCCCAGAACTCTAGGTCTCAAGAGTAACCTGTCTGAATTGGAGCTAGAGGATAAGCGTCCTGGGAGGGACATCACCAAGAAAAAAACAAAAGAAGTAAATCTGATTGAACATATTGAGATTTAAACTATAGTTCAAAGTTTAGGGAAGAATTAGTTAGGTACACAGAACACTAAGCAGATGAAAGAAAAAGGCAATTACTAACATTTTATGTAAATATATACATTTACAGATATGTTAAGTATAGAATTATACATATTATATATAAACATTATGGTCACAGAAATATAATCATAAAATAGTGAGTTAATCATAACTTATTATATAATTATGAGGATTCCTGGAGAAGAGGTATAATCTAAAAACCAAGAAATCATAGCGTAAGAATGTTATTTAGAGCAATTCCACTTCTAAGTACAAATCCAAAAGAATTGAAAAAAGGGACTCAAACAAGTACATGAATGTTCACAGCAGCACTATCAAAATAGCCCAAAGGTGGAAACAACCCAAATATCCATAAACTGATGAATGCATAAATTACGGTATATACCTACAGTGTTGTGTTATTCAGCATAAAAATGACCTACTTACACATGCTACAATGTGAAGTGGAAGCCAGATACAAAAGGTCACATACTGTATGATTCCATTTATATAAAATACCCAGAACAGGTGAAGCCATAGGAACAGAAAGCAGACTGGTGGATGCCAGGGGCGGGCGGGAAGAATGAGGAGTAACTGCTTCACGAGCATGGGGTTGTATTTTGGGGTGGTTAAAATGTTTTGCTACTAGGTAAGGGTGGTGGTTGTATAATATGCCATTGAATTGTTCACTTTAAAATGAGTTTTGTCACGTGAATTTCACTTTTTTAAACAAGGAATGTTATTTACAAATAAGAAAGCATATGGTATGCCAGAAAAACAGCTATAAACTGAAAGCGGCTGCCCTAGACTTCAGGCTGGAAAAGGGAAGGAACTGTTTTTAGGTATAAGTCTTATAAAATCATATGACTTTTAAAACCACATGTATGTATAACTTCAATTAAAAAATGAGATGAGGGGGCCGACCCCGTGGCTTACTGTTTAAGTGCATGCACTCCGCTACTGGCAGCCAGGGTTCAGATCCCAGGTGGGCACCAACGCACCGCTTGTCCCGCCATGCTGAGGCCACGTCCCACACACAGCAACTAGAAGGATGTGCAACTATGACATACAACTATCTACTGGGGCTTTGGGGAGAAAAAGGGAAAAAAAAAAGGTGGATTGGCAATAGATGTTAGCTCAGGGCCGGTCTTCCTCACAAAAAAAACAAAACAAAAAGAACACCTGTCACTGAAAGAAGAGATAATTTTTACATGAAGGAACAGTTGTTGAAGGAAACCTTGAAATCCTGGGTGCTCACATATCGGTAGATTTGGACAAATAATATGCATATGCTGATTCAAACTGAATCAAAATAGATGTTACAAAGAAAAAGCATATGGAAACATTTGTTTAAAAAGGAAGAATAAATGTCTAAGTCTGGAAGACAGATGACGACCATAACTAAACAGAAGGGAGAAGCAGAAAAAATTTAAAATTTAACTAGACTAATTCATTTAAAAAAAGAAAAAAGGTTATTAAAGAAAATCATTAATGACAGTATCAATAAAATTCTTAAACTTCTACGGGAAAAATACCATAAGCAAGATGGAAAGATAGAGAATAAACTGGGAAAAATATTTGTAACATGATAAAGAGTTAAGAATAATGTTCTAAAAGAGAAATTAGAAAAAGGCATGAATACGCAATTCACAAAAAGTAAACATGAGACATTCAATAGTAATCAAAGAAAGAATAAAACCAATATCACTCTCTTAACAAAGATTTCTTTTTTTGTGAGGAAGATCAGCCCCGAGCTAACATCCATGCCAATCCTTCTCTTTTTGCTGAGGAAGACTGGCGCTGGGCTAACATCTGTGCCTATCTTCCTCCACTTTGTATGGGAGGCCGCCACAGCATGGCATGACACGTGGTGCCTTGGTGTACGCCGGGGATCTGAACCCGGGCCACCAGCAGCGGAGGGCGAGCACTTAACCCATATGCCACAGGGCCGGCCCCTGTCTTTTATTTATTTATTTTTTTCCCCAAAGCCCCAGTAAATAGTTGTATGTCATAGCTGCACATCCTTCTAGTTGCTGTATGTGGGATGCGGCCTCAGCATGGCCGGAGAAGCAGTGCGTCGGTGTGCACTCGGGATCCGAACCCGGGCCACCAGCAGCGGAGCACGCGCACTTAACCGCTAAGCCACGGGGCCGGCCCCCGGCCCATCTTAACAAAGATTTAAACAATTAAAACGTTTTGCAAGGATGTGAAGAAATGACATTCTCATGCACTTTTTGAGTATTTATCAGTACACTTTTGAAAAGAAGTTTTGCAAAACACACTAAATATACAATATAAATGCCAAAGATCTCATTTCTGGGAATTTATCTTGAGATAACTACAAGGCAAATTACAGTACATAACATCTATGGAATACTAAGTATCCACAACCAAGACATACAAGTAAAAAGATTATGGAATGATTTATGTGGTATAATGCCCATGTGCAAAAAATGTCTGTGAATTTAACAGTTATCTGGAGGGATGTTCACTAAAGAAACTGTTGTTTCTCTCTGAATGATTTCATTAAAAATCCTCCAACATGCGGTCATATTTAATATTTGCAGTTCTATTGGCTTGATGGCAAGAATTATATGTAAATACTTCTTATAATTAAAAAGAAAACCTAGAGATGCTTTGAAACATCAAATGCCCCATCCACAACTACTGACTAGTTTTTGGTCCAGAACCATCCATACTCAACACTTGCCTAGCTTTGTAGGGTTTGCCAGGGATCATGTGGTGCATTACCTTGTATTACTTGTTCAGCACTCTTGGAGATGTCTGCCTTATTAATTTCTTGCTTTATGATGGTTAGCCACTTTTAAGACATGCACACAAAGGTGCAAGGAATTAAAAACTTACATCTAACACTAGGTAAGAATTGGGTGAAATACCATAAACAGATTCTGCACCTGTTTCCCATATTTGGGAGCCCATTAGGAAGGGGAACTGAATCAGTCTGCATACCCAGCAGAGCATATAATGCTGGGTAGGCAAGCATATAGTGTCCTAAAGGATAAGGTGACTTCGGTGTCTGTAGCTCCTGAGCCCAGCAGCAAGAGGCCATCAATGCAAGTTACGATACTGGTCTCTTGAACACAAGGGCTTTTGCCTGGTAGTGTGATTTCAAACACAACTTTGATTACTGCTTAGGGTAAAGCTTAAGTAAAAAGCCTATTACTATATGTATTTATTCAAGTGATAAACACTTTACATACAAATGGCCTGCTTGAATGTTTTCTGAATTCTGAAGGAGTCTGGCTCTGTAAACCAGCGAGAAACGCAGCTCATCGTTTACTGGTCTTACAACCTTGAACAAGTAACTCACTTGTTGTTCAAGAGACTTACCTCTTTCAAACAGGGATACCCACATACCTCATTAGGGTGTTTTATGAATTAAATAATTCTGCCTACACTCAAGTGAGTTAATTTTAACCCACCCAAAACCTGCAAGGTTCAGGAACCTGAGCTCATCTCACAATTCTTCCTGTTCCCTCTGCTCCAGATGGAACTATGCTTGCTTACTGTTCCCTGAATCCCTTCTTCCCCATCTTTAAGCCTCACCAGCAAGACTGGGATCAAATGTCACTTCCTCCAAAGGTCCCTCCATACTAAAGATGCTCCTCCTCCCCCAGAGGACCTTGCACATACATTTCTGATGACAGACTACACTGTGGACAACATCTATCACAGATCTACTTCAGTATTTAACATCAAATGTATGAAAAATACTTAGAAATATTTTTGCCATGACATCAAAATAAATCACTACATCAAGTCCCTTCCAGTCCCTCCCCCAACCGCCCTGTATATAGCAACCATCCATGAAGTTATACACCGCTCAACTACAACTAGCTGAGCAGTGAAGGGATGCAATACATGGATGCTATCTTATTGCTAATTCTGCACAAACACTTCCACATCAAAAAAGAACACTTATGAATGACTGATATACAATTTTTTGGGGGGGAAAGAAATACAAAACGTGCTTCTAGTTAAACAATGATTTTATTGCGTGAGAACATAGACAAATTTATGCAACCAGGGCGGAGGCTGTGGATGACTCACTGAAAAGGAAAAAAGGGGGAGGGGAGAAGAGCTGGATTAATACAGGTTCTCCACTTTCATTCACAAAATCTCCCAGCCAATGGAGCTATTTCCCAGCAGATAAAACAAACCCCAAATATATAAAATGCACCAAACTGCTAAGTTCCTGAATCAGTTCATTGTGCTCAAGTGTAATGAATGAAGATGCTCACTCAGACATCCAAGGAAGAATTGGCCAACATAAGGAAAAACCTTTCTGGTGGAAACTGCGAATGTTTGGAAATTAATCATCATAGTGAGCAATCTAGGCAAAAATTAAGACAACATAAACACCTGGGAGCAGAGGTATGAACTGAATCTTCACCCACCATCTAAAAGTGATTCAAAGGGCTTGTTCATTTTCTAAATCAGGGGTCTGCAAACTATAGCCCTTTGCTTGTCTTGGTAGGTCAAGTTTCAATGGAACACAGCTGCACTCATTTGTTTACGTATCATCTGCGGCTGTATTCCTGCTACAACAGCTGAGTTGCAAGAGTAGCTGACCATATGGCCCATGGCCTAAAAACATTTACTATCAGGCTTTTTACAACAATTACTACTATATTCACTAATCTGGCTAACTCTTGTTCTTGTTAACCAAAACAGTTGATACTCACTATTTCCAATTGGGGGGAAGAACTCGTTTGGTCTTATAATATCGAGCCAACCGGTGAATACGACTCTCAATCAGAATCAGACGGAATTTAGCATCTTTATCCTAAAAATAAAAATTGATAGAACTCAAGAAAGCCATTCAAAACAACTAAACATTATTGAACATTATTTTAACAAAGAAATGTAGGGCCGGCTCCGTGGCTTAGCGGTTAAGTGTGCGCGCTCTGATGCTGGCGGCCCGGGTTCGGATCCCGGGAGCGCCCCGAGGCACCACTTCTCCGTCCAACGTCAGGCCGAGTCCCATGTACAGCAACTAGAAGGATGTGAACCTATGACATACAACTATCTACTGGGGCTTTGGGGGGGAGAAAACTGAATAAATAAAATCTTTAAAAAAAAAAAAAAAAAAACAAAAAACAAAGAAATGTATAGACATGGTGTACTTTCTCTAATGAAAAATTACCCAATGCCCTGTAACAGAATCACAGGCTAAGGTTCATGTGGCTATATTAGGTCCTTAAGGAAATTTAAGGCTTCCAGAAGACTTAACAGGAATGATTTGCAAAGTTCTGCAAACACACACCTCTACATTTTCAAGCAACTGAATATATTCTATCTAGGGGAGCCAAAGCCCCCTCCCCCGACCCCAAAACTCTTCTGGTAGAATTTTTATTTCAAAGCAACCATAGTGCTGACTAGTTTGTGGCTCCCCTAAGCCACCTTACATAATTCAACAGATGCATTATATTTTATTGAAATAAGTTGGTACAAGCAGTTCTATACTCTTACCTTTCTGTTCCTCTCAAGATGCTTCCGAACAGCAACAGCTTTCTTAATTAAATGGTAGAGGTCCTCAGGAAGATCAGGAGCAAGTCCTTTGGACTTAAGAATTCTCAAGATTTTATTGCCTGTCACAAAACGCACTTGTGCAACACCATGTGAGTCTCTCAGGATCACACCTGAAAAGGAATCACATATTCTAAATTCTCACACCACACACAAACTGAGCAGGGGACGTCAAGGCTTGAGATCAAGTCACATTCCAGGTTTCCCATCTGTAAAATGGGGCTTATGTTTATATATCACAGAAACCAACATGAGAATGCATGCAAAGCTCATTCAGACAGCGAAGGAAGGTTTACCCAACACTAAGGAGAACCCTTCTGGTGGAAACTGCAAATGTCAGAAAACCATCATCATAGTACAATTGCTAGATTATAGGCCACCCAAG